>NW_007249738.1:456848-485423 GCF_000164805.1 Carlito syrichta
GTGGCCACTGCACTCCAGTCTGGGCGACAGAGTGAGACTCCAACTCAAAAAAGAAAAATAATTAAAAAAAAATACTGTCCCCCACCTTCCAAGGAGTGCCACTGAAGCAGCAGGGAGAAGTAAAACAAGTGAGCAGAGAAAAAGCACTTCTTTCCAAAATATTTAACCAAAACAAAAGGGCTCCAGAATGAGAATTTTGCCATATACCAGTTTGGGGAATAAGAAAGGTCTGAGAAAAAAAAAAAGAAAATTGTATCCCTTTGCATAAAGTAGCCTTTGGGCTGGTTGTAAGAAATATGCAAATTTGTCCAAGTCTATGATGTTCTCAGAACAAAAAAAGCATTGCCATGATTTCTCTCTCTCTCTCTCTCTCTCTCTCTCTCTCTCACTCTCTCAGTTTCATAATTTATCTTTCCCTTAGACTCATTCCATTTCAAATTTCACTGGAGTAGCTTGTTTCATCATACTTGTTACTGGAAATTTCTATAGCAATTAGTCAAAGTTATCAAAGAAAGCTCTCCATTAGTATGCCAGGTAGAAAGTCATCTTCTTTGAGAATTTATCATTACAAAATACTTTCCATATTTCAAAATTGCTTAAAATCATCTTAATTTTTTTTCTTTTTTTCCCCAGGAACTACAACTTCAGTACTAAGTAGTAACACCATTGAGAACGGAATACCAACAGGTCAGTCTCTGCATTGCAGATTGTTGAGATTTCATTGATTACTAGTGGAATTTTGCTTCTGACAGGAGGTGATAAAACTTTTCATTTGAAGACTTATTTGGAGTTGATGGTGGTTGGTCATATTAATGCTCTCGAATTCTCTGGACAGAAGATTCCATTAGATGCATCTTTGCTAAAGCATAGCTTTTCAGATATAGATACCTCGATTGGAGTAGTCTTTTTAGAAAAAATATTTCCACATTTACGTACTACTATCATGCAAGGTAAAGTCACCAGTACCCAAGAAGTTTTTAACTCAGGTAAATGAAGATAACAAAAATAAACGTAGGGCCTTCTGAGGGTCTTATATGAAGGTTTTTTGTTTACTTATTAAAAATGATCAAGAAAAGAAATATTCTATTAAAAAGCATGGGGATATAAAATAGCTTGAAAGGCTCAGGAAATTACAGTATGGAATGCTTGTGGAATGCAACCCAGATATTGGAAAAGCATTGTAAGTGAGGATGTGGGGAGGAATTTTTGAGCTTCCAGATGGCAAAGTTGGGACAAAAACGTCCTGAAAAGAGGGGGAAAAAGATCACCCATCAATTCTATATTCTGCAATGAGAATATTACAATAGTAGATCCAATTATAACATAAATTTAAAACTTGATTCCTTGAACAAGGAGGAACAATTGCAAGGTTTTAGGTAGACTGATTTAAAAGTACTCAGATTAAATTTTTTTGGAAGATTAGTTAGTCACGAGACAGAGAATTGATGGAAAGGTAAGAGAGTAAGTGTGAGGCATGTTGTCTTGTTTGAAGACTGTGAGAAGTAAGCGATGATTAGGACTGAAATAAAGCAGTCATGTGGGGAAGCGGGGGAGGAGGGAGCAGAAGGAGTGAGCAATGTGTTGGCAAATTAGAATTGACTCACTAGTATGGGTGGGTGGATGATGGTGCCATCCACTAAGTTTGGGAATATCCTAAAGGAATTAAAAAATGATAACTGATAGAAGATACAGTAAGATTAGATTTTGGTAGTTTGAGTTTGAATTGCTTTAAGGTTTTCAGGGATTGATACCCAACAGAGCTGATGAGGGTGAATGGAGCCCAGAAGAGAAGCTTGTACTGGAGATAGAGATTTGCCAGTCTCTTTGATTTGCCATTCATTTGCTTACAAATTATATTTGACACTCTGGGTGCTGATGATTTTATTTGGGGTAATCACATAGAGCAAGAAGAAAGAATAGACAAAGAGTGTTTTTTGAGCTTACCAGTATCTAAAGGATGGGCAAGGAAAAGGTGAAGGGGCCTGAAAAGAGGAGGAATTTTGGTTCACCACTTGTCAATGTGTTTGATTTAACATAGAGTATTGGAGGAAGAGGCCATGCTGCCTACAATGTAGGGATTCATAATCTCGAACAGGATCAGCCAGAATTTTCTGGGGACATATATACTTTAAAAAAATGTTTCATTTTCAAAGAACCTAGGCTTATAGTACAGAAAGTACTATAAGTACTTGAAAGTAGAAGAGGGAAACTGTCTTGAAAGAATTAAAATGTCAAAATTCTCAATTCTTTCCATTTTTTAACTTCAGGAGTCACCACCATAAGAGAGACAAGGAGTCAACCTATAGAAAGTAAAACAGGTGAGCTTGTGGAATTGAAAAGGGTGAGGATGGGGAAGGCTCCCATCTTTATAATACTAACTCTGAAAAAAAAAGACCTCAAAGGACTGAAGCTTGCTACAAGAAGTCGAACAGAAAAATACATGCTTATTTCATTTCTTGGGATAAGGAATCCTGGAGAAGGAATATGCTGTTTCACAGAAACACATACATTTGTCTTAAACTGGGATCATTATCCAATAAGATGTTGCTCACATTACCTCCTCTTCCTTCTCGCTCCCATCCCAGGTTCCTCTGGGACTACAGCCTCACCTGGAAGTTTCAGAACAGGTAAATCAAGTGGTAAAAGGAATTCGCCTTTAAATGGCTCTAGGGACAAGATCATATACTGCCATATCATTTTCACGTTTACAAACTCTCCATCTTCTCAGTTTTTTCTCTTTTGTTCTCTCAATGGCTATAACATTTAAAGAAGGTGTTGGAACCACTGAAATTTCATCAGGTGAGTTTTGCCAGATTTTGAATTCTCAATCATTTTTCCATTTGTGTGTACTACATACAGATTTTGAGTGAAAATAAATGTGACTGAAAAGTGGCTGCTTTTCCTTTAATAATAGATCATGAGACTAACATAGCTTAGCTTTCGGGTTTTTCCAGGAGCACATATTATAGATGTAAGTCTCTAGACACATCTTTTCTTCACTCTTTTTGTCAGACAAAACTCCAGGATCAGTGGGAGTCACCAGTAGCCAAGAAGGTGAGTAAGATTACTACAATAGATACAAGTAATTTTGCTAATTAAGGTTTTGATTAAGATGCTTAACCTTTGGTAACAAGTTTAGACACAGTTTGCTCTTCTGGTTTTCTTCCCCTGGAGAACTCCTCCCTTTTCTTACATTAACTTTGGAAAACTTTACTGGAAGTAAATCGTATGCATATAAGAAAAATATTTTCCAATTTAGCAGAGTCTGGATGATTCTAGAGCTAGAGAAATGAGATCTTTGAGGCAATTGTGACTTTTCTCCCCCATATTTCCTTTGAACATGCAACCATGGAAGAGTGCATTGAGAAATATGTCAGGCTTAACATTAGGGGTGAGAAAACTTGTTAAATTGCTTTCTATTTCTTCAGAGAAAGAGGAAAACTTGACAATACCTTGCTCTTTTTAGCATGAGAAAGGTTTTGTGAGGCTTATCCTTCCCTTTGGTTACAGGCACCACTGGGGTAGCCTCTGGCACAACAGTTGTTTCTAGAAGTTCCAACACAGGTAAATATTTAATAAGTAGCTCTAAGTATCTGGGGCTAGAAAAACAAAGTCCCTTCTCTGCCCTGTTCTAGCGTCAGCACAGCTGTTCTTACCTCATTCTTCTTTACCTTTCTTATGGTTAAATGAGTGTCTGTCAATGGTTACATCTGTTTAAATCCATTGGGTTCTCACTAATAACTCCTAGTCATTGCTCAACATAGGAAAATGTCGGAGGTAAAAATAAAGGCCCAGAAAACTGGGTGGAATGCCATTAGGGTATTTATTTTTTTTAACCATCTAAGGTGGTTTTCTGGTTCTAGGTTTCTAGAGCTCAGACCAGATCCCCCAGTCCAGCTTGTGAAGGCACACAGGGCAGCTAAAAGAGGGAGTAGAAGCTGAAATCCAGCTCACATTTCTCCAGCAAAGTGTAAATCCATGCAACCTCATGTACCCAGAGTGGGTATTTATGTGTGTGCAATTCACAAAGGTATTCCATGGGCTAGCTGCAGCACTGATCGGGAATGTCATCGAATTTGCTTTCTCTTCCTGATATTGATTTCTAAGGACAGGCATAGGGGCTGTGTCTGGTATGAAATGTCCCTCATATGCCTTTGCAGGCAGTACTGTGATATCAAGTGGAATCACTGGAATCCCAGAAAGTTCCATCCCAGGTAATAGAAATGTTTGACTCAAATGAAGTTTATGTGCTCAACATTCTTCTCCCCTTAACAGTAAAGTGTTTGGGATAACCAATATTTATCTCTATAAAATGAGAATAAAACTTCAGCTGTAAAAGAAAAAATACACCAAATGGAGTTAAACAGGCAAATAAGACTTTATTTAAGAGTATTACAATAAGGATAAAAACCATTGCAATGGGAAAAAGAGATTGAACTCACTCTGATTAAAAAAAAAAGTCAGAGACTTTTTTAGTGCTGAGGTGAGCCAGTGGGAAAAATACTGAAAAATGTCTGGAGAGGGGTGGATCTACATGATTAGGCCATCTGTGTTTGCTAATTGTCACATAATCTGGTCAAAGTTAGGCCCCTACCCTCCCACCAAGACCGGGATATAGAGGCATTATCTTTCTTGATAATTATATTTCAAAGGGGTGGCTTCCAGATCCTAGAGAGGAATATTTCTGGATTATAAAACCAGCCAGAGAATGGGAGAAGATTTACATCTCCGCGGAGGAGAGAAAGAATTTTTAATTGCAAGTTTTTGAAAGTAAATACTTTAAGAAAATGGAGGTCAGGGACCTATACCTAGGAAGAAATCTACCTAAACTTTAGTTAAGCTGAGGGTTATGGTAGACTGTCTCCATCATCACAGATGTTTTCTTATTTTCTCTCACTCTTATAACTTCTCTCCCTCCAAAATGAATACATACAGAAGAACCACGAAACCAAATCATACTAAGATTTAAGCATGAGAAAAGCTGTTGACACTTAAAGAAATGAGAAATTCATCAGGGTCATAGTGAAATATTCAATTCACCTGTGTGAGCAAGGAGTTGCTAATATAGGAAATTCTTAATGATTCAAGGGCAGGGACATGAGCTAGCATTAGCAGATGCCTTGGTATGCAATGGGTGCTTTGAGACTCTTGTTTCATGTGGAGGTAGTTGTCTTAGGGACAGGCTTTTCTGAGACCAGGAAAGGATTATTCCTCTTCCCTTGCTCATTTTAGGCACCTCCATGGAAGTATCTGAAACAACTGTTGCTCCTGGAATTTCTCCCACAGGCAAGTCAAATAATAATAAATGAATTTCTCATGGTAGCATCTTAGAAAACAGGGTAACTTAAGTGCATTTCTCATAGAAGTAGAGAGTACAATGGTGGTTACCAAGGGCCAGGATAGTTGCATTATTGCATTATTGAAAACTGCTAAGGGAGTGGATGTAAAGTATTCTCCCCACAAAAATTATATCTGAGTGAGGTAATGAATATGTTAACTAACTAGATTTAGTCATTCCATAATGTATATATATATTCTTCAAAACACCATGTACAAAATAAATAAACAGTTTTATCTGTTCACTTAAAAAAATAATTTAAAAAATTTTTCTAAATGAAATTAAGTTGTAGCTTCTCCAGTCCCCTCTACTCATCCCTTTTGTTCCTTTCTTAATGGTCATCACTTCCACAGGAGTCAAAGAAACTTCTGGAACTGGAGTGCAAACAGGTGAATGATCAATGTGGATTTGAGTATACATATGGACTTGAATCTTGGGGAAAGAAGTAGTAGGAAAGAAATGAGAGAGAGAGGCCAGGAAAATGGCATCCAACTTCCTTTTGGAATACGACATTGAAGCTCCTCTAGGGATACCTTTTTTCTCTGCTAGGCTTTCACTGGGTATCTCCTCCTGAAAGGGATTCATGCAGCTTGAAGATTCTGAGGAGGGAATTATGAAGGATGCTAGTTCTGAAATCTTGTATATTTTCTTTTGCAGACTTCACCTCAGTTTCAGCTGGAGTAACAACACACCCACAAGTATTCCAGTCAGGTAAAATGAAATGACCCAAATGAGCTGGAATGAACTGTTATTCCACACAAAGCTTTCCTTGAGCATGAACACATGCTGTCATTTGGACACTTACATACACACAGCTTGCTCTAATTTACAGATCACAATACTGTCCTTTTATTTCCCCTCAGAAACCACCACAGTGGCAACAGGAGATAAAGAAACTGAAAATAAAACAGGTCAGTATGAGGAAAGCCCTAATTTCTCTGTTGCTATTTTAATGAACGTTTCTTTGATACTTTATATGTGCTAGACTCTACAGCAGACTTTAAAAGCAAAAACATCAGTATAGTGTAGCACTTGCCATTTTGTATTTTGTGTATATAGAAGGGAAGAAATACTACTGAATATGTAATAATAACACAGAATATGTACAAAAAATGTTGGTTCCAGAAGATGGAGAGAGAGAGAGTAGAGTGTCCACTTCTGTTTATTACTTGGTAGTATAGAGTGAAGGTTTTAGAAAGGAGATTGAGTTTAATATTGACTGGGTTGAGGAAGGAATTCCTGCCAAACCGCTTCTGAAAAGACAGAAACGTGAGACCACATGGTGAGTTCAGGAATCAACTAGATGTAGGCAAAGACTCTATGAGGTTCAGGGAGGAAATGAGATTCAAAAAGTTAGTAGAAGAAAGTTCATGAAGAACCTGATTTCCAAACTTATATGAGACTTTATCTTTATAGTAAATGGGATCTCTTTAAGCATGTTATCAAGAGACTGATATCAGTGGTTGTTTTAGAGAAAGTAATCAAATAGCAATATGGATAGTAGAAGATTGTTCTTCATTACTCTTATATCTCTAATGAACTCTTATAATTCTGGGCAGGGAAGATTTTCTCCTATATTTATACCAAATTGATCATTTCTCTCTTGTATTGCTTGTTTCTACTAATGCGCTAAACATTTGTCACTGGGAACTAGTTCAGCCTCCCTCAGCAGAGAGTCAGAGACATTGGATCCCCCAAATTTCCACACCATTAATTCATTTTAAAAAATCTATATTTGTGCTTATTTGTTGTTGGGGTCACTTTACTTAAACTTGTAGAAATTTTAAGTTCTTTTCAAATATTCTGTTGTTTCTAGTCCAATCTTTTCCTTGGTAGATATTAATAGAATAAAAATATTAATTTAATTTTGAGCAGTTTTAAAACAATTTGAAATTTAGGAATGAATTGTTGGGTTGACCAAAATATATGATGTGTGAAAGGTCAAAAAGATACCTATTGTAAGTTTAAAGCATTTGTGGAGGATTGAGATAGAACAAAACTGAAATATTTCAAGAAGATCAAAAGAGAATAAGTTATTAAATGATTAAAACTAGGTAATTAATAATACTTATATCTGAATTATCCTTTTCATTGTGTATCTATTTTATTGTTCTATTCAGTAGGACACTCTTCCAAGAAATTTTGAAGTTTACCTTGATGTTTCGATTCTTATATATATGTACCATTAAACTTTGAAGTTCAAAAGAAACACTCTGTAATGGCGAAATTTGCAATGCAATGAGGAGCAAAAGGAGATATAGATAGGAATACGTCTGTTTGTAAGACTAGCTATGTAGCCAATTATTTTCAAGAATAGAATAATTAAGTAGGCCAGGCATAGTAGCTTATGCCTGTAATTAAAGCACTTTGGGAGGCCAAGGTAGAAAGATCACTTGTGACTAGGAGTTCAAGACCAGCCTATCTACCAAAAAAAAGATATCATAATGGTATATGCCTGTAGTTCCAGCTACTTAGGAGGCTGAGGCAGAAAGATAGCCTGAGTCCCTGAGCCCAAAGGGTTGAGACTGCAGTGATCTATGATCGCATTTCTGCACTCCAGCCTAGGTAACAGAGTGAGACTCTGCATCTAAAAAAAGAATAATGAATTGGGTGACTATAGTTGCCCACACACTATTCCAGTAACTTCAGAAACTAATGTAAGGTTCCTGTTTTGACACAGGATGCCCAGCAACACTTCCGCCAGCTCCAGGTAAGAATGCCACTACTTTACAGTCATTCTGCATTATGGGCTCTTCTTGTAAATAAAATTTCAGAGACCATGCTAATAGAAGTCACTAGCAATGGAAATGTGACTAAATAGGAAAACTCGAAGTGGATGGATTTAGCTTTTATTCACTAAATAAGTAGTGGGGAATAGTTTATTTTCTCATTCACAAATGAATAAAGCCAAATCAAACAAATAAGCCTTGTTACTTAGATCAAAATAAAGTTTATCTACTAAGTGTTTCATGTAATTTCTGATATCTTGATCAAAACATTGTCACTTGATACTGAGAATTTTTAAAACGATATAGTTCCAGCTTGAGGGATGAATTATAGTAAGAAAAATTCAGTTTACACAGAGTTCAATAATTTTAGAGAACTTCATTGAGTTCCTTCTAGTCTCAACAATGTGATATACTTTGTAGCAAGTGGAAAAAAATTATTCTCTGACCTTGGTATATAGTGAGAGAAAGAAGATTTTCAAAGAATCACAGATAATTTTCATATCAGGCAGGAAATAAATTTCACAGTAAAAAATATAAAATATGTATTATATAGAGATTGAATGGAATGTTATATGTCACTTATATTGTATATCTTTGAGATGTTCCCAAATATTTTATTACAGGATTGGAATTTGAGAACAATATCTAGATTAGTTCAGGGCATATAAATGAGACAAATGAGACAAAATTGAAAGAGTAAGATTGAATCACAATATAGGAGGCCTTGGAAGCTAGAATAAAGTGTTTATTTTACAATACTATAAGGAACCATCCAAAGTTTTTAATCAAAAGAGTAGTGAGATAAGAATCAGTCTTTTAAAAAATTACCTGTCATATAAAGAATTGATTGAATCAGAGAGTCCTCTAACTCAAAGAACCCCCTTTAAAAAGCCAGTAAATCAAAGGAAAGGAAGAAATTAAAGTGAGAGTGAAGATACAGGACTTGGCAGTAAATTAGATACTAAGTGATAAAAGGAAGGAATCAAACGCCCAAGATTTAAACTTGACAATTGAAAGTATGACATCCTGTTGTTAACACGAAGAAGTCAGTCTAAAAGAAGTTGGTTTTAGAGGCAAAATGATACAATTTGTTTTGTGCACACTGAATTTGGGGTTTGTATGGATCTGCTAGGTTGCTATCTATAACACTGAGAAAACTGGGTCCATAGCTTCTGAGAGAGGTCTGAATTGAAGCTGGAAGTTTGAGAGCCATCCATTTGATGTTGCTTTGAACACAGGGGAGATGGAGGAAAGAAAAGAGTCAAAACGAGAGAGAGTAAGAAAAGATGTCTAGTAAAGACAAGAGTTTCAGAGTGCTAAATCTGAAGAAAGGAGAATGTTTTTCAAGAAAGTGAGAATAATGTCAGCTATGGCAGGGGACTAAAAAAACTGAGGAAGGGCCCTTTGGTCTGGTAATTATAAAGTCTTGGTGACTTATAGGATTGTGGAAACAGAAGTCCAACTGTAAAACAGTAAGTCAGTTAGTAGCCTTAAGATTTATTGACCACTGCCAGGAGAACTTAAGAATTATCCTTTGCTCTTGGGATTGTAAAAATAGTATATATTTGTTAAGAACAGTTTTCTTGAAGCAGGTGGATGTGATTTATTCACCTTAAGGCACCATATAATCCTCTGTAATTCTGTGACTCTGAAATCCTAATGCCAATTACAGTACTGGCCACCTGCTGGTTAGCTATAAATAACAGATGGTTATATTTTGCCAAATTTAATTACCGTTTATTATTTTATGTTAACAGTTTGTCATGGTCCACTGGGGGAAGAAAAATCTGTAAGTACACAGTTTTGCAAATTTTAATTTTAATTTGCTCTGATCCTTGTATTTGAGAAGTCTAAACTTGGTTTGTATGTGTAGCCTGGAGACATATGGACTGCCAACTGCCACAAATGCACTTGTACTGAGGCAAAGACTGTAGACTGTAAACCTCAGGAGTGCCCTTCTCCGCCCACATGCAAATCCGGAGAGAAGCTTGTAAAGTTCAAATCTAATGATACCTGCTGTGAAATCGGACACTGTGGTGTGTATTCATAATACATTATTTGAATTGAATCTGTTCATTGTTTACTTATGCACATATTCAAGAGATAGTTTTAGAGCTACTGATATTTCTCAGACACAGTAATAGGCAGGTATATATAAATAAAACAGAACTAGTACTTGCATTCTTAAAACTTAGCATCTTCGAAATTAGGGCTACCCAGAATTAACAGTTATGAATGTCATCGGTAGACTAAAGGGAGATCATTATATTATGGAGAGAAACATTTTAATTGGTTGATTAGTATGAGCTCATCTACCATTTTTGTTTTATAAATAAAAATTATAATATTTATTTTAAAATCAAATAATATATTTATTTTTCAGAACCAAAAACATGTTTATTTAATGATACTGACTATGAGGTAAGGTTTTTTTCATTAAAATATTTTTGTTAATTGTATGAATAAATGAAATGTTGGACTATATCAAGAGACTTTAAGCTTCCAATATAAAAAAAAAACCGGTAATGGGTTGAAATCTGTTCTTTATTCTTCCATATCCACTTCCAAAGGAACATAAAATGTAACACTCATTGTGGTTCTCTTCAAAGAGGGGAAATATAGTACTTGATCATTAACTACTCAGCAGTGGAGTGTCTGAACAAAATTTCCCATGGGCCTTGCCAGATGGAGAAGACACACTTTGTAACATTCAAATCATTGAACAGAGTTAAACTGTAATTATAAATGGGAAGATCAGATGGTCAAACTGTCAGAGATCAAACAAGAAAACCCAAAGGACTAAAACCCCATTATGCAGATACAGCAACACAGTATATTCAAGGCTGGATTTTGACAATTGATTTGGTATTTTAAACAGTAATTTAACTTTTTAGGAAAAGTATCAGGAAGCTATAAAAATCAGATAATTCTCAAGTCGATGTTAACACGCTTAAAGTGGCGATACTAAATAATTTAAAATCTCAATTCAAATATATGTGGTGAGTTAGAAAATAGATTAAAAAGTCTATGAGAGTTTCACTTTGAGAACCCATTTTTCAAACTAAAATTTCCATCTGAGCTTCTTAGTTTTTAGTTTCCAAAGTTGATCTGTCTTGAGCCTATGATAGTTTTAAATACAAAATATGGTAACGCTTAAGGAAAAAAAGAAGTTTTTCTCTGGTCATTTATATACAAAATAGTTGAAATAGTAAAATTTCAACTAGTTTATCAGAAAGATCATCTTGTCGTCTGAGAACCTGAAACAAAAAGTTTCTCAAACTCTTGTTAGAATGTTCAACATAATCTAATTGTAAAGCAATCTAGAGCGTATGGAAACATAAGAAAAGATAGAAGTAAGACATTTTCTGAGATTTATCATTTTCTAATCTGATAAATCTATTTTGTGCCATTTTCCTCCACCTAAATTTCTTGTTTTCCCTTAAGCTTAAAGCATAACAATTGGTAAACTGCTTGATCATCATAAAATAACCTTTCTCAAAAATTTCTTGAAAATATAGTAGAATAACTATTGGTGAATCTTAATTTGGGGATTGGGAATCTTGACATATTCTGGGCTCTCAAGGAAGAGCTATGGCTTATTCATGGCAGTAGAAGACTTTCAAACCAACTTTTCTTAACTATTAACCTACTGACCAAAAGTCACTAAATATGAATTTGAAACTTTTTTTTCCCCAAGACTTTATTGTCAACCTCAAAACAAAATCAAGAAAGTTATTTTGTTTCCCCCCTCTTACCTCCCAGATTGGTGCTTCATTTGGTGACCCCAGCAACCCCTGTATCTCTTATATCTGCAACAACACTGGCTTCACTGCAGTAGTCCAGAACTGTCCAAAGCAGACCTGGTGTGGGGAAGTAAGTCATCTTCTTAACTGAGGACAATAAGAATCATTTCTTGTATGAAACACAAATCCAACCCCTCTTCTCCTTTGGAAAAGTTTGTGTCTTATCAACAGACATAAATCTCGTGTGGATTCCATACCTCTTGAAATAAATTTATTACATCCAGAGCCAGATGATTCCAGATATGCCCTCCTTTTGTTAAGTGCATTTTTTGTATCAGGAAAGACTCTCATGTATTATAGGCTCTGTAAAACTTAATTTCGTGATGTTCAAGAAGTAAATTATTTTTTAAAAGCTCTTTGCTATTATTAAACAAAGAAACACTAACTTTTTTCTAGTACTCAAATCATTGTCTATAAAAATACAAATTTTCCATATAATCACACGTATGTGTACTGTTTAGATCTTTCTTTGTGCTGCAGGTTTGTTCATGTCTAGACTCCCAAAATAAAATGAGGTTTTATGTTAATGAATTCTTAAGTTTAAATTAGTAAGGGAAGTTAAATTATCAGTTTTTATTTCGGAAGCTATAATTGATCATATAGTTTACAGTTTTATTTTAGACCTCCAATATTGGATTTCATTATTTATTGAGCTTTTACTTTGTTATAGTCTTAAATCTATCATTGTCTCAAAGTAAAATATATAGATTCTAACTGAAAGCTTATAATGTCTAGGAATCATATCACTGTCAAAGTTTTAAAAGTCAATATAAGTGAGAAAAAAATTATTGTTATTTTTTGCATGTTATCTTTTTAAAAATTTGGCTTAAATATTGTTTTTCCTTTTCTGCCCATTATTTAAAAATTTTAGTCAAAACAGTCTCATTTTTCTTATTAAGTCCATCTCATTCCTTTCCCATCCCTGCTTCCTGGCTCTGGTATCAGATTTTTCCTCCATTCTACTTCCCCTTTTGTGATGATATTTCAATAAATTAAGAAATGTTATATTATTTGCAGAAAAATTTGGGAGAGGTTTTTTTTCAGTCTTTTTTCTTTTCTTTTACCCGTACAGGAAGACAGAGTCTATGATTCACAAAAATGTTGCTATACATGTAAGTAAAGTTGAGCTCCACATTGATAAGGAATGTAACCTGTAGACAAAAGTTTAGTGTTTCTATAAAACAAAATGACAGATCTTTAATAGACAGTCACTGGTATTTGTAACACAACAGATGATATAACCTGTATGTATAAACTACCAATTGATATTTGCACGCAATGTGTTATGGCTATGTGTTTGTGTTGGTTGTTGTGGCATTACTCCTAGTGAAAACCAGTTATGTATACAAGTGAACAAATCTAATTTTCATGGAAACACTAGCTTGCTCTTCTGGTATCAGCAAGTTATGTTGTAAATTGGAGTATTATATCACATGAATGACTAGTGATGAGAAAATGGATGTCAAATCTAATTCATTTCTCTCTTCTTCCCACTTTGTCCTTCCCCGCTCCTTCATCTATGACAGTGGTAATAGCAATAACAAGATAACATTCATCTGACCAGCTGCCTTGTGCTGGGTATTGAGATAGTTAATCCCCTCAATAACCTATGAAGTCCTGCCATTACTGTATTTATAGTTAATAAAATTGAGGCTTAGCAGTTGTTAATGTTAAATGTCATTTCTGACTCTGTTATCCATTTTGTTTTAGGTAAGAATAACTGCAAATCTTCACCTGTCAATGTTACTGTTTACTACAATGGTTGCAAGAAAAGAGTTGAGATGGCAAGATGCCAAGGGGAATGCAAAAAGACTGTCAAGTGAGTTTTGGTTTGCATGTGTACTGTGTGTTAACTTTGTAATCTTGTGGAGGAAATTAAGCTTTCAAAACATCACATGGAGAAGCTTTCATGGAGAGCAAAACTATTTCATTATCAGGACCTAATGAAACAAATTTCTAATATATTAAAATCTGAGAATTCATGTATTAATTTTAAATAGTGATGAGTCATTCTGACGTAGTTTTCTAAATATGCCTAACACAATACATTTGTGGCAAATATATTTATCTTCATGCAGGGACCACAGAAAACATTTAAGCAAGAAAGTGAATTTCTAAAAGTGTTAAGTTTTAGATATTTTATGTTTTTTCCTTTGTGTACTTTTATATATAGATTAATATAGAGATAATTTGATCTTAAATTGCACATTTAAAAATCTATTTTGTTTTCACCATATCTATCTTTTTTCACCATCATGCTATAATTATGAGATCATTAATCTTCCTTTTTTATTTCTTTTCTTCCTTTAGTCTTACCTACCAATTATCACTAATTCACATCAGAAGTTTATAGTGAGAGGGGTAATGCAAGATCTAGAAAAATAATAAATTGGTTGGAAGGCTTTCCAGGGCATTTAGGCAATTAGAATTTGAGTATTGATGTCAATTTATTTCAAAAGATGTTTTAAAAATTTTATTACTGAATATTCTTTTCTTTTAGGTACAATTATAATACATTTCAATTGGAAAATTCATGCCTTTGCTGCCGAGAAGAAAACTATGAGTACAGAGATGTTGTTCTTGACTGTTCTGATGGTAGTACAACACCTTACAGATACAGGCACATTACGACCTGTTCTTGTTTAGATATGTGCCAACAAACCACGTCCTCATTTGTCAAATAATGTAAATATTACCTTCCCAATTGTAACAGGCCAGGCATTTATTTTATAAGTGAACAAAAATAATTACTAAATAGTGAGCATAACTAAACATTTGTATCTTACTCTAAAAATGAGTTCTCATTATAAGGCATTTTGTTCTCTTTTTGGCTGAATCTGGAAAAAATAAATACAACTTCTCAAGCAATTAATGAGCATATGTATTTATTTTATGGCAATAAATATTCTGCAAGTCAAGAAGAAGCTGAGTCATATCATGACTCTGCAATAGTATTTTCTTTTACCCTTCAGCTCCTTAGGCCATTACTCTGTATTGTGTGTTCCCTTCACTTACTGAAAAGGTACACTTTGTTCTCTTTCCTCACTTCCTATACCAGCTGCTGTATCCTTTTCATCCTACTACACCTCCTTCTGCTAGGACACCAGTGACCTCCTTGTAGTTCTGTCTACAGGGTCTGATGTCATCTACACTCTTCCTTTCTCATTGTTTCTGTGATGTCATTTTCAACTGGTGTTCCTACAGCTTATGGACAGCTTTATTTTTGCTAATTCTTTACATTTTAATTTTTCAATTGAATCCTATTCCTCTTCTCGTTTTCCTCAAAGTCCTCGGCTGTTTTCATCCACACAAGTAGATGTGTTTACACATTGAGGATTTCCAGTCTATATTACCATCTCTGAATTTTTCTCTGAGTTTCAGACATATTGAAACAACTGTGAATTTACCATCTCTGACTAGATGTTCTATAGGCTCTACAAACTCAGCAAGACTAAAATAAAAATAAATATAATTCTCTCCCTAACTTGCTGTCTCTCATTACATATTTTTCTTCCAGTACATATATATCCAAATGTGTCTTGGATAAATTATTTACATAGGTAAAATGTGTGCAATTATTAATACTAGTATCTCCTTCCTAACATGAAGGTGAACCCAATTTATCATAACCCATTCATGTATTATTCCTCACTTTTCTATATCACTTGGACTAGTGGTAAATTTAAGTATCTTTAAAGACTGTATGTCTAATAGTGGGGAAGAAATTTGGCACGTTAATATATACCAATTTGGTTGTAACTGCCACCAAAAGACAAATGATAACTCCATATAGGTGGATATTAAAGATGTCACATCTACAAGGCCTTTAACTTTCCTCCATGTGTTGTTATTGGTTCCAGGTTTTTATTCCTTTCAATAATACCAGAGTTGATCAGTTGGCAAAATTATGAGGGGTTTGAGCCCTTTAAAATCCAAATGGGTGAGGTTGAAGGAGTTTTTCTATACCTTTTATCTCATGGGATGGTAGATCATAGAATCAACAATATATCTACATTTCAGCTCTTACTGTGTGACAGTAACTCTATTTTTACTTGATAGTCAGAACTGATCATCTCAGATACTGTAATGACTGCCTTTTCTGCTCAGAAAGGTTGCTTTATAGTTATGAGAAATCCCAAATGACTAGCCAGAAGTTTCAGAAAATGGGAAATAGAGTTAATATTGATTTGGGGTTCAGCTAATAATATATTACACCCTGCCATCAGCACACCAACATCATAAGGTAGTATCCCTCAGCTGACATCAGAGTGGAGTACTCAGTAGGCCTATCTTTAAACTCTACCGTTTGCGAATAATCATGCACAATAAATTCATTGATGCCGTGTGTACCTTTATTTTCCTAATTTGAAAATAAATTCCTTGGTTAGAAACAGTCCTGTACTCTAAAGTAGTCATGAATTCCATAGATAGCAGTGCTTGCCGAGGCATATTGGACACAAAAAGAAAAGGCTAATTGGTATTTTGTTATTTTGGAGAAAACCAATACTGTCCTCTCCTCACCAAAATAGGATTAAAGTTGTCCCCTTGTTGCAAAGTGACTGACTGGCATCCCATGACAGTGCCAAAATATATTATTATCATCCATTTATATCATAATACCGCTAATATTAGCACAGTGATATCCAAAGTGACTTTAGTGGAAGAAATTTAGGCTGCCAAACCCATGCATGACCCCCATTCCTGCCACAATTGCTACTTTTTATTCTACTACCGAACTGGATAGGAAAGAAGGCTTCCTGATGACCACAAACCATGATCACCAAAATTAACTCATATTGTTTGTTACCTGATTCTCTCATCAAGATCCCTTGTAGGGAAACTGTGGTTAGCATTCGTGTATGTTCAGGCATGGATCTATTCTGTATACCCATACAATTCTCCTACCCCTTCTTAGCATTCTCATCCAATTTTTCTCCTTCCAAATCCTTGGCTATTTATACAAATTATTTGCTACTTCTCAGAAATCAGTGTAAATCTTGACTTTGGGTCAACCTTCTACCAAGTTCAATGGCCAGAGAATTTTCCTTTACAGTTGTTTTTCGTGGCCACTCCCAAGATAGGCTGTAATGCTGTAATAGCACATTTTTCACTGATACTAGGGGCATAGGCAATCTAGCTTTGAGTCGTCTAATTTTTTTATCAAATTGGCATAAGTAACTTACCCCTCCAAGAAAAATACATAAATTTAGAGAAATGTGGCAGCCAGATAGGTGATATTACATTGTATGTATTAAGAAACCATAACGCCAGGCATGGTGGTTCATGCCTGTAATCCCAGCACTTTGGGATGCTGAGGCAAGAGGATTTCCTGAACCCAGGAGTTTGAGACTAGTCTGGGCAACATGATGAGACCTCATCTCTACAAAAAAGAAAAAGAAAAAGAAAAAATTAGCCAGGCATGGTGGCGGGTGCCTCTAGTTCCAGCTACTTGGAATAATGAGGTGGAAGGACCGCCTGAAACCAGCAGGATTGAGGCTGAGATGGCCATGAGCCTGCCACTGTACTCCAGCCTGGATGACAGTGAGACTCCAACTCCAAAAAAAAAAAAAAAAAAAAAAAAAAACCATAGCATGGATCTGACTTGTGCCTTTGAGATCTCAATGGAGTCTATCCTATACATATTATGACTTCTGATGGATGATGGATTGCTCTTGGGAATGTCTCACTTCACGGCTATATAGATAAACTAATACCCAGTCCAGGATAAGGTGCTTTGGTCCATGGTCACCTGTTATTTCTGGCAGTATTGCCAGAAAGCTAGTGTTTGTTTGCTTTTTAAAAAAATTTTATTTTAAAGATGTGGGGTACAATTCAGGATTAGGTATACAAGAGGTCACTGCACAGGTAAGCTACTATGTGTATTTGTTAAAAACAGAATAGTTGCTTCAGAAGGTGGTGTGGTCTTGCTTCGAAACCCCAAAGCATCTGTCGCTGTGATCATATTAGAGCTTGTTATTGGCTCTAATATATAATCAGATGTAAACTGATTATAGAAAACTCCAAGTAACAGTGACTTTAAAAATATAGAAATTTATTTATCTAGTGATTAAGAACAGGTATAGTTGTATCTAATGTTTTCTATCTTGTTGCTTTACCATCCTCAATATGCATTTTTCATCTTCCTTCTTGATGGCCCATGATGGTTCCCACTAGCTCTTGCCTTCTTATTTCTTATTCCAGTCAGCAGGAAGGAGGAATGGGAGAAGGGGGAGTATGCTTCATTCACTTTAAAGGCAAGACACAAAGGTTGTACACATACTTCCACTAAAATCTCATTGGCCAGAATTGCAGAACCATGGCTATCTATGGAATCACAGCCAAGATTCCAAAATAAAGGAGTATGGACTTCCTATAGAGCAATTTTTGGGAATCTTTATGAATATACAGGTTTATGAACTTCATCCCCAGAGAGTCCAATTCAGCAGACCAGAAAGCTGGTAGTCATATCAATAGTTGCAAACAAAGTTCTCTGGGCCATATTGTTCTACTTAGTAAGAGAAACATCAAAAAAGCTGCTGCATTTGAGCCATAACCTCAGGTTTCTGGGAAAACTCTCAAATGGTGTTTTTCTGTTTGTTTGCTTTCTCTACTCCTATACTACCACAGTAATAATCATCAACACAGAGACTTCTGTTGTAGCCAGACCAAACCCATTTTGTGAAAGAACAGTAACAAAAGTTATGCTGCCCCCCTTTTGCCCCTACTATGATTAATGCTTACCTATATGCTTGCTCAAGGAATTCCAGGACCCAACATAAACAGGAACCAGTTTGCAGAATGACCCTCCTGAGGAAGCACAGTTAATCTATGACCTGTGTATGGTCAGATTGACACCAGCTGGACCACCAGATGGACCATTACTCAAGACAAGCACGATGAACTACATGTAACCTACCCTTGTTCATCATTTCCCATGCTCCTTTTTCTTTTAAAACCCCTTCATTCAGCCTGAGGAATTTGAGATGGCCTGCCATCTTCTCAGGTTGCCAGCTCCTGAATAAAACCCACACCCCAGGTAATGGAGACCGACTGGGTGTCCTTCAGTTCAATTCCAATACTATCTACCGAGAGATATTGTCAGCTCTCACAAGTCAGGGGTTCAGTTCCCAAGACTGACCCCTCCTTCTGACTAGTCACAAATCCAAGGTTCCAGAACTTCTGACAACTGGCTTCAAGTTGAGTTTACCATGACCTCTTCTTTGGGTTTGCTTAATTTGTTAAAGCAGCTCACAGAACATAGGGAAACACATTTACTGGTTAGTTATAAAGGATACAAATAAACAGTTAGATGAAGAGGGACATAGGACAAGTCTGGAAGGGGTCTGAACTCAGGAGTTTCTCTTCCTGTGGAGTTAGGGTATACCACCATCCAGGCATGTGGATGGGATGAGTGCTTGTTCACCTTCCTGTCCACCTCCATGTTTTCAACTCTCTGGAAGCTTTCTGAACCCAGTCTTCTTGGGTCTTAATGGAAACTCTGTGACACCAGCCTTCTTTCCCCCAGGACATGAGGCAAAACCCTCTCTGAATAGAGTCTTAAGACTCACATTCAGAAAACATGGGAAAGACTGGAGTCCTGCCTTGTGGCAGGGGAATGGTGGGCAGAAGCAGGTAAGAGAGATTCTGCCCTTAGGCCCACCTCTGAGGCCTAACACACTAAACATTATTAAAAAACTATAACAAGGGTTATGAGCCAGAAACCATGGATGAAAATCAAAACATATTATAATACTACACCAGTTTATTGTGAAGGATACTGTGATGTGCTGTCCAGATTCTTCATCAGAAATAAAGTACTAATTTGTCAACTACTAAGAGTGCTGCCAGAAGATTGCGCTCAGTTGTTAGCCTTCTAACGGTGTTGCCTCAGCTAAAGAATACCATGTCCTCCAATGATATGTTCCACTTCTGGGGAAAACAAGATCATCCAGTGACTGACAGGGGTAGTAAAAAGGCTCAGCCCTGTCTCCCCAACTTGGTCTAAGAACTCCCTATAGGACTGGCTGAGACTTCCACTGAAGATGCATAAAGCCTTGACTTTCATTTTCTTCTACCAAATTGGATTCTAAGAACATAATACGCCTGTTGCATGTAAATCTCCACACCAGAAAATCTGCTCCTAGGGAGCCCATCCTATTTTGCTTAGGAAAATGTAGTATCTTTCTCTAGAGCCCATAATTGTGTGTAGCACTCAAGCGTGATAATTGAATGAGGAAGGATGTTAAAAATGCAGGCACTAGATCCAGATTGCTTGGGTGCAAATATTGACTCATCTTTGCCTAATGCTACATAAATTACTAATCTCATTTTTAAAATAACTTATTTATTGAGGTATAACTCACATACAACAAAATGTATTCTCTTAAAGTATACAATGCAGTGAGTTTTAACATACTCACAAGGTTGTGCAACCATCACTTCTGTATAATTCCAGAATATTTCATCGCTCCACGAAGAAACTTCATGCCAATTAGCAGTTCTTCACCAGCCCTGCACTCCCTGCAGCTGCTGGCAAACACTAAACTGCATTCTATTGCTATGGCTTTACTAATTCTAGACATCTCATAATCACACAATATGCAGACGTTTGAGTCTAGTTTCTTTGCACTTAGCACAGTGTTTCCTGGGTTCATCTATGTTGTAATATGTATCAATATTTCATCCTTTTTATTGCTGAATAATATTTTGCTATGAATTACTACATTTTATTTTTCCATTTATAGATATTTGTGCAGCTTTCATATTTTGGATATTATGAATAATGCAGCTATAAAAATTCATTTTTATACAAATTTTTATGTGAACATATGTTTTCAGTTCTCTTGGGTATACATATAGGAGTAGAACTGCTGAGTCATGTGTGAACTCTATGTTTAACATTTTGAGGAAATGCCTGATAGTTTTCCAATGCGGCTGTACCATTTTATGTTCCCATTAGCAAAGTTTCTTCACATCCTTACCAATGTTTATTATTATCTTTCTTATTATAGTCATTCTAGTGAGTTGCTTAACCTCTTTTTAAGCTCTAATCTTCTCCTTTGTAAAACATAACTAATAAAAATATGTACTCCCTAGGTTTGCTTAAGGATACATAAGCATCTGCTGCCACATCTTTGCAATCTGTTGCTATTCTGCCTCTCTCAACCTGGCAAAGCAGTCTTAAGACAGTTCTATGAACTGATTTGCATACTGCTTACTTTGTCTCTACTTAGAAATAGAGACATTGACAGAACAGAAATAGAAATAACATTCCTAAGTATATAGGAAATAACTATTTCATGATAGTAAATTGAAAGGATATCTAGGATTACACAGGGGTATTATCATAATCAAGTTTTGTCATAAAGAAAAATTTCAAGGTTTGGGAGTTGAGAAAATGAAAGCAATACAAGTTAACAGAAAGTGTCATTGTGCTCTAAATGTGACACTATTGATATTATCACTATTATCACTAAAAACTAAATTATAAGGTAAAAGTTTAATTACTTTTATTTTTATTTTTATTTATTATGTGATTGTGTCCCTGTAGATAATATTCCATGATTCTATTTTCCAAGTTGAAGTAATTTGTTTTGGAAATCATTTTTGTTTATTTTAATTCAATTGTTAGTCTGGTTGGTAAACAATCTAGAGAAAACTGCCATCTGGAATGATCAAAAGCCAATTTCTCTTTCATCTATCTGTAGGAATCCAAGTTTGCCTGAAAATAAATAGCAGGGTTGGGTGTGGGGCACATACTTGCAATTCCAGCACTTTGAGAGGCTGAGGCAGGAGGATCTTTTGGGCCCAGGACTTTCAGACCAGCTTGGGCAACATAGTGAGGCCTCATCTCTCGAAAGAATAACAGAAAGAAAGTGGGAAGGAAGGAAGGAAGGAAGGACGGAAGGAAGAAGGAAAGAGAAAAAGGAAAAAAGAAAGAGAAAGAAATTTCAAATTTGTTATTGCATAGGATAAAGGAATGGAGCGAAATCTTCTATTCTTCTTTCCTTTTACCCATCACATAAAGACATCAGCTTACTCATAGGATGCTTGTAAGCAAAAAATAAATTCTTGATATTTTAGACTTCCTAAAAAATGCTCATCACATGTAGTGAATTTCATTTCATTCTTACTGCTTTCCCTGCTTGCTTCTTTTTGTTCCTCAGAGTCCTTGCCTGGTTCCCAGCCTCTCTCTGTCCTCTCCAGGACTGGAGTTACTTGAGGCAAATCTGCAGCCACAGCCCTGTAGTCTCCAGTGTCAATTCTGTCCTCAGATATTATGGATACTTTTTATACCTTTGCTACCAGTTTGATGCAGACCTTGTGCTTCAACTCTGAAACTTGGACTCTCATCTTGTTCTTAAAATCCAGACTCATCTTGTTTTGCAGTTTTGAGCTACTTTGTTTTCCTTGAGCCTGAATCTCTTTCTTGGCATTCATCCAATAGCACCATCTCAGTTAGAGACTTTGTCTTGCTATTTTAGTATCTTCCTCCCCCCTTTCCCTCCCTCCTTCTTCCATTCTCCCTTCTATACGTCAGTCTCTGTGGGTCTTGGATTCTGCTACTTGCTAACAGTTTTCTTTTTCTCCTATCTGTATTCTGCCTTAATTTCCAAACATGTTTTGGCTCAGTTAGGTTAATTTTGTTAAACTAGCACATGACTTAGGCATCGCTGTCCCTGAGTATTCAATAGCCCTAGACAAATGCTCCCCTGTTGTAGAATGCTCAAGAAATGTCTTTGTGTTACAGATTATTCAGGGTCATGGAAATGATTATGCTTCCATATTTCTTAATCTTCACAGGGCCCAGCAGTCTTATGACAAAGAATTTGATTATGCCCATAAGAATTCAGTCATGAGTAGACTGGTCTTTCCATGCAGATTAGGATTATATTCAATTATGTTAGAGACTGAGGTCTTAATGGTGCCACAATCTTCATGAAGCATCAATTATTCCTTTTCGGGTCATGGGATATAAGCTGTTCCTATACTGTTAGCCAGACTTGTTCTGGTGGCATGCATGAAATATTCCCTTCCCGTTGGATGGTAATAGCGCTCTGGTAAGGAGACAAAATGTTCTCCTGTCTTCTTGATTCTCTACATTCTGACTTAACTCAGTGAACTTAATACCAAGTAGATGGACAATTAGAGTTTGACTGTCTCAAAAAAGAAATAATGGGAGTATCAGGTAAATACTGACTGCATATTTGCAGAGCCGTTCCTCCAATGTATTACATTAGCCTATGTATCCATCTGGTTCTAATAATAAAATAGATATTTTAGTTGTTGTCTTGACATACTTTGAAATTGAAAAATTATCAGAAGACATCATTAAAGTTAACACTAAAATGCCACAATACATTTGACTGAAAATTAAACTGCTGTTATTTTGCTTCTCAAATCATGTCAAACTGTGTAATCCAACCTGATATACCAGAGAGTGCTATGTAATAAAGACCACATTGATTCCTTAAAAAATTATTTACTGAGCCAGGCTCGGTGGCTCAGCCTGTAATCCCGCGCCTTGGGAGGCTGAGGTGAGTGGATTGCCTGAGCCCGTGGGTTTGAGACCTGCCTGGGCAACTTGATGAAACATCATCTCTGCAATAAATCAAAAAATTAGCTGGGCGTGGTAGTGCACACCTGTAATTCCAGCTACTTGAAAGGCTGAGGCAGAAGGATTGCCGGAGCCCCAGCAGGTCGAGGCTGCAGTGGGCTACTGCACTCCAGTCTGCGCGACAGAAGGAGACTCTAACTCAAAAAAAAAAAAAAAAAAAAAATTACTGAATGCCTACTATTCTAGGCTCTGGAAATATAATGATTTGTAAGCAGATAAGATTCTTTATACAGTTTATACCTACTTAAACAGGAATAAAGCAGGAAATAAATATAATTAAGCTATCTGAGGCAAAAAGATTTTTGAGACAGAGTTTGAGAACATGAAAAAGAAGCAACTTACAATTGTTTACTGCTTGTATCATCAGTTAGGACAGGTTAGAATATGCTGCAATAACACATTAACTCCAAAATCATAGTGACTTAGAATTCTCACTTATGCAGTCTACGATAGATTTTGTAAACTTTTACGAGAGAGTAATTCTTCATGTAGTGACTCAGCAATCTAGGTGACTTTAATTTTGTGTTTTTCCATCTCAACATGAGACTCTCCAGTTGTGATAGAAAGGGAAGAAGAGAGATTAGAATATTGAGTAGGGGCTTCCCATTGGCTCAACCTAGAAATAAAACATTTTATTTCTGTTCACAGACCACTAACTAAAACTGATCAAATGTCCTTGTCATGTTGCAATAGAGCTTGGAAGTATAATCATTCATATGCCTGGCAAAAATAAGTATGTGCTAGTGATATGTACCTCATATTGGAAGGTCTTCCCGAGGCTTGAATAACAAGAAAGATATATATTTAAAGATAAATATGAGAAACAATGCAGGCATAAAAAGCAACTAGAGCAAGGGTCTTAAAGCAGAAACAGAAAGAAGACCAGCACATTAAGGAGATAATGGTATGAGATTACATCAAAGAGGAAGTCAAGGGACTGATCACACAGGGTACAGGGTAGTAAGTAGTTTTGTTTTATTATCAATATGACTAGAAACCATTGAAGGTGTTTAGAAAAAGGAGTCTATGTTTTGAATTATACTTTTAAAACAACTGACTGATAGGCAATTATTTGTATGAAGGAAAAAAATAGAAGCACAGTACCATTGCAAGTAGCCACACGAAAGAGAGTAGTGTTGTAGTTTCACATGTTATGGTAGATGGCAAAATGGCCACAAATTTCTTCCATCCCCTTATGTATTAATATACATAAGCCTTTGTCACATGGCTTTAGAATTCCTCTTATCCAGAAGTGGAGTCTATTTCTCTAGTCCTTGAATCTAGGTTTGGATTGATGATTTACTTTGGTGAGACAAACACAAGCAGACACTTAAAAAAAAAACTAGCCTGTTGGAGTTTTTGCTATCTTGATCCCGGGAAATTCCTTCTGACATCATATGAACTAGTCCAGACTAGTATTCTTAAAGGTGGGCAACCACGTGGCAAAATATCCCAGATGTCCCAGATACCCCAGGTGAGGCCCCCAATTCATAAGCAAAATTATGTTAACCCATCCAGATCCAGTCAAGCTACCTTACTCCAGAAGAATTGCCCATACAACCCACATAACTACACATAACAATAAGTGCTTTGGTGTTTTAAGCTACTAAGTTTTGGGGTGGTTTTTATGCAAAATATACTAATGATTGGAAGTTGGTAGTGGCGATAGTTAGTAAAGTGGAAAGAAATAAATAGATTTAGAATATTTTTTGAAGGTAAAGTTTATAGGAGCTGCTAATAGTTCAGATATGGAGTAAGAGAGAAAAAAATCAGAGATAGTTATTAGGTTAAGATAAGTAAGTCATTTGTAGGGAGAGGATAGAACCCACAATAACAACACTAAGAAATTATCCAAATTTAGACAATATTTACTCCCTTCCATTATTATGTTTCCACAGAAAAACATACATCCCATAGAAAAAATTATAGATAAGAGGCTAAGAGATAACATACACAAATATAAAATCAATTGAGGTAGATAAAAACCTCATTAAAAAATTCCAATTGGAAGCGTCAGTGTGACATGAAATTTATTTTTCTCATTCTAAATATATATATATGTATTTATTTCCCAGTTTTTTCAATGCAACTGTTTAGAAGCAAGAACAACTAGTAGAAACAAATACCACGAATGCACAGATTTTTATCCTCAAGCATCTTTTCCCATTAAAAGGGACCAAGTCTCCTTAAAGAAATAGCTGATTCCTCATCTGGGCAGTAAATGTGTAAGAGGAATCTGATATATCTTTGTCATCCTTGAAAGCGAGGAAGCTATCAAAAACTCTTGAGATTATGTCAAAATGATCTGTCAAAAAGCCAGCTTGAAAGAGCTCATGCTGGCCAAAGACAGATCAGTGTGAGCATCAAAATAATAATTTAAATGCATTGAAACACAGAAAATATACAGAAAATCTGGGAGATCATAATGATACTAAACATAACCCCCCCCAAAAGCAAAGCAAACAAAAAGACACCTATTTAATCAATTTAGACTGAGACAGCTCCAGTGCCTTCAGATCATACACAAGCAAACTGAAGCCCAATTAAACAATATAACAACACCAAAACTTAACTAATCAGAAACTGCCAACTAACTTCTAACTAGGAATTTTCCACTGAATTGTACCCAAATAAGGCAAGTTCTAGCTGTGGTCAATCTAATAATTTCTTTACTTTGCTTTTGTTTTCAGCCTCTAAATCTCCTGCTCTTGCCGCTGAATCAGAGCTCATGGAACCTTTTCTACTTTTGAGTGCTGCCTGATTCATGAATGCTTTGGTCCTCAAATAAACTCTATTGAATTTATTTTGTCTAAAGTTTTTCTTTTAATAGTTTCTAGATATCAATTTGTTTCTCTAGAAGTTGATAAAGGGAAAGAGTCAGTACTTATATAGCCATTCCTGTACATATGGGTAAGAAGCTGATTAGTTGATGAGAGAAATTTTTTCTTTGAGGAAACGAATACATATAAAATAAGTGATATAATTTAAAAATAGGCATTTTCAGTTCCTAGATATGGATCTAGGCAGTGACCATCAATGACTGCCGAAATCATTATGTAAAAGATTGAGGACGACTTTATAAACTGGACCCCTGGTCCAGTTTTCTGTAGTATTTATATTTTAAGCCATTGAGAAACCAGAAATTATGTTTAGTGATGCAATGGCTAGAAACATCACTAGTTATAAACTGTTCTTGCTATTAGTATTCAACATGAATTCAATCACATCTAAATTTAACTACCAATTATAAAAACATTCTAATGGTACTGTGAGGATACAGAATCAAAGCAAGAAATAATGACCCAGTTGTTTTCAGCAACAAAATTATAAAGAAGGAGGAAATGTTATATGTTAAAAGAGATTTAAGTCAAATGAATTAAATGTGATGTGTGGATGTGGTTTGGGCCCTGATTCAAATAAGTAAATTGAACAAGAAGACATTTTTGAGACAGTGAAATCTGAGCATAATGTGTTAAGTGATATGAATAAATTGATTTTAAGTTCATTGGCTGTGATGATGGCTTTGCAATTATGCTTTCCTTTTAAAATCCTTATAAGTTATAAGGATGTATGCATTTCAATATCTCCTAGTAAAGTGATTTGCTTTAAAATGCTCCAGGACAAAAAGCAGTGATATTCTGGGGTGTTTTCTGTGTCATATGCTGAATTGAATTTGGCAAAAGGAATTCTCTACAGACAATGAAGCACAAAGGGGATAAGGTCATGCTTCGACTGAACAAAGATTTGAAATAAAGCTCATTTATATTTAAGAGAAGCACCCAGATTGTGTCTTTCTTCTCTTTATAGGAAATTTATACAAGGTTCTCAGTGTTTCTGTATGCATTCTATACTTTCAACTATTACAATTGCTATCTGCACACATGAATGAATTAAAAGACCCAATATGACATGAAATAGGCCATCAACATTGGAAGACATTCACTCTCACAGTGTGACAACCACTCAGTGTGAGGAAAACATCAACTCTTATCACACCATTGCCTTGATTGTCCTTTAGCACCGTATGCTGTGGTTTATTGCCCTGATCGTGCCCTCTCATACATTCACAAGTCAAAAGCTCTTGCATATTTCAATAAAAATGAGATCTATTTTTGGTGCCATCTTGAAAGTTTCACTGTCTGACATTGCTGTCATAATATACATATTCATTTAATTTACATAGAGCAAAAATGGACTGCCTATGGTGTTTGAGGCATACAGTTTGAGTGTCAGAAGTCACATTACTGCACCTGTTTCGATAGGTATTCCGAAGAATAGAACTACTTATATATCTTGTTGATCCACCTTTCACCAAAATATTGAGGGAAATATCCACCAAAATATGAAAGGAAATGAACCCTGTGACATGGTTGGAGTCCAATGAATTCTTTTGGAATAGCCTTAGGCTGTTTCCTTGAAAAGTCATGATACATTGGAAGTTAATGTCCTATGGCACAACATAATAATTTTGTAAGTACTTTGTGTAGAGGAAATGTTAAGTCTTTGGTTTTAGTTATACTCATTTTCTATTTTGGGGGTCAATATGGCCAAATAACTACTATCTGTTTGTTCAGGAACCTAAAACAAAAGACTGGGGGGGATTATAAACAACAGAAACGTATTTCTCACAGTTCTAAGGCAAGGTGCTGGTAAATTCAGTGTCTGTGAGGGCTAACGTCCTCTTTTTTTTTTTCATTAATCAGTAGTTTTTATTATGGTTTTGTGGGGTACAGTTAAGGGTAGGTGTACAATGACGTTTCATTCAGGCACCCTGTAGATAAGAAGTGTTTTCCCATCCCCCGACAGATATTTGCTACTGTTAATCCCATCCCCCTCCCCCCCGTAGGTTCCCAGTACCATCCGTCATTTTCTCATAGTATTGCATTGGATGTTCAAGGTCCATTATATGAGTGAGAACATGTGATATTCGGATTTTTGTTTTTGTGAGAGGTCACTCAGTATTATAGACTCTAGTTCCATCCAGGTTGCAGCGAAATTCATGATTTTGTTCTTTTTTATGGCTGCGTAGTATTCCATCGTGTATATGTACCACATTTTTTTAATCCAGTCCTCTTTGATGGGCAGAAT
>NW_007249738.1:485443-489692 GCF_000164805.1 Carlito syrichta
ATCTTCTGCTTGGGTAATTCTGCTTTCCATGCTTATCAATTTGTTATTTATTTCATTCACAGTATTCTTTATTACTGTTATCTCAGATATCAGCTCCTTCCTAGTTTCTTCTTGTGTCTCCTCAATTCTTTTTAGTCTCTCCATTATTGTTTTGATATCTGCATTTGCATTTTGAGACCCTTCATTCTGGGGACTTTGCATTGTTTGTATTCCAAAGTCAATTTTCTCAGTGTCTGCTCTCCCAGGCGTCTGGGAGAGACCCATACTCTTCTTTTGGTTTTTCTTCATTTCTGTAGATTTTTCTCCCTTTACCCCTTTCCCTCCCCCTCTTCAATTCTGTTTTTGAGGGAAGGTGGGGTTGCTTTTATTTCTCTTCTGCAATGACCTGTTCTTCCTTATGAGGGTCTTCTGGTTTTGTTCACTTTTCCCTCTGTTTTACAGTCTGTCTATTCAGCAGTTTGCAGTCTTGGTCCTCTTTTCTTGTTATGCAGTGTTTGAAGGTCTTCGCCCCATCTATGAGACATTTCACTTCAGGATGATTCCCCTAAGGACAACAATAAAGCAGGTGCCAATACACGCTGTGTGTCTCTGAGTCGCTGGGCAGATCTCTGTGTTCTGGGATTGCCAACATGCCAGACTAACGTCCTCTTTTATAGACAATGCCTTCTTCCTGTGTCCTCACATGGTATAAGGGGCAAGAGTTCTCTCGCTTGTCTCTTTTTTAAGAGTGCTTATCCCTTTCATGAGGGTTCCATTCCAAAACCTAAGCACTTCACAAAGGTCTCAGCTCCTAATATCATCACCATGGGGATTAGGTGAATTTTGGGAAGACACAAACATTCAGCCCATACAACTATATTAAAATGGCAAATACTTTATGTTATGATTTGGACAAAGTCCTAGCAGCTGTGTGAAAGAGAAGTTAGGGGAGGGGATGATATTGTAGTTCTAGGAGTATTCAGCTGTGAGTCAGAAAACACTGTAGTATACATCGAGGGCCTGGAAAGTGGGAGAACTGAGTTAGGTGCTAAAGTAGGAATGTGGAAAGTGAGAATCCTTGTCTACTCATTCATAATCTTTGAAAAGCCATACCTAGCGACTGGTTCAGATGATACTGTACTAGGATCTACTAACCAAAATACAAAAGGGGGAAGAGAAAAGAAGGAAAAAATTATACCCAAGTTCACATCTGAGCTGCTTGACCATCTCACCCAAATAAATAAATAGGAAAATAAATACATAAATAAATGTTATAGCTCTGACTATCTAATAAAAAATTATACAGGATCTGAGAATGATACGAGCTTTGTCCTAGTTCTGGACCATGATAAGAAGTTTTGACCAGATTACTAGAGTTTATTTTAACACCTTTGGAAAGAAATGGGCTTAGAGAACATAAATAGTATGTGAAAATTATGTGCAAAATTTGTACTTAGTTAAATAAGTTATTCTGATAGTTTAAGAGAAATGAACATATCCCAAGAACGTAGGTGAAAGCTAATTCTATTCATGTCTCAGCATAATTACTATTTATTAATTTATTCAATAAATATCAACTGAGCATCCATGTGTTGTACCCTGTGAGTGGCTATGAGCATGTTCCTGAATGGTTGCAAGATATGATTACAAAGGAAATCAAAAGGAACCTCAATATGTGCCTTTAAATATGGCATGACACAGGGCATCTCTGAAGAGATGAGGAAATGTGGGCTATGCTAAGAGTGATGAGAAGAACGTTACAGGCTGAAGAGACAACAGAATAGAAGTTTGCCATCTTCAAAAAAGCAGAAAGTGTGTGTTGCTAATTTACTAAGGTAGGGAGTATTTGGAGATGAGGCCAAGGAATACACGGGTGCCAAATGTGTAAAGTCTTGTATGCAAAGTATTGCTTTTGTTTTTTCACTTCTTATCTATCTATCTATCTATCTACCTATCTATCTATCTAATCATCTATCTATCGATCTATCTATCATCTATGTATCCATTTTATAATTTGGCTACTATATGGAAAATGGAACAGAAAAAGGGCAAGAGAAGAAAATGTTAAACCTGGTATTTATGTATTATGTATTTATAAGAAAGAAATGTATGGAAATATATTATTTGGTTTACAGATATGTGTTTTTCCTGTCATTACTTAGTGAGGTATTCCTGAATTCAGATCACAACGAAGTCATTGTTGCTTGCAGCTAAAAATGCAAATCCCCACATTATCCAAATATGTTTATGTCTTCTTTAAACTCTCAACTTTCATTCACCCACTTTAGGTCAGTAATGCAGCTGATGAGTCCGTCATAATTCAACTAGAATCAATCAATCCGAATTAGTCATGATCTCTGTCATGAAGAAATGTGGAATAAGGGCCATGGGGCATAAAGCCTGATGTTCTCTTCCCAAGGATAAATTACCATAAATGTGTAAAAGTAAAAGCAAAATATTTTTTATCTTCCCAGTTAGTCCTATATCACACGAGTTATTTTGTCTGATATGGACCAAATTTTAATCCAGATATACTGACAGAAATGTTTAATATCTTAGGCTAAATAGTAGGCTAAAATGCACTTTCTAAGTTTGATTAATTTGGAGGGGAAAAAATATTTGCAGAATAAAACCAATTAAAATAAAAGCTCATAAACATTTTGCTAAGAAGACTGGGATTTTAAGGGCTAAGTGAACATAATAATAACCCAACTCTAGTGTAAAAAGAAAATAGGGTCCAAGTTCACTGCAGTTCTAAACCTTGAGTGATTAGTAATCAAATCACTGATGTGGACAATCAAAACATGACAGGATTTCTTTCATTTAAAGGACCAATGCGACAGTTAGTAATTCTCATATGAATTACTTAAATATAAATAATTTAAACATATATTTTCATTCTGCAAATAGAGACATTGAAAAGAACTAAGAGCAAGTAGGGGCAAATAGTTTCAATATGTTCAGTTCTATAAAAGGACAGAAGGTTAGTAAATGCACATTTGAAGGACTTTAGAAACTATTTTATCTACTGCCTGGACAAGTCAAAGAATTCTCTAGAGCAAGAGCATGGCAGGTTAATTTATTTCCCATTGACCTATCAACTAATGTATGCAATATTACTGAAACCATTGTCTATTGCCACGGCAGGACTGAGAAGTAATTCCCTGTGGTTTGCAACTTTAGAACTTTTTCAACACTGTCTGAAATATTTGACATGTTTTCTGTAGAATTCTTCTCTCTTGTTATCAGAAACTTATTTTGTTTAATTAAAAACTAAGAAAACATAGACATTTGTATACAATTAGCAAGTACCAGTGGTAATTTATAATCCAGGTCAAATTTAACCACAATAGCAGTATACAAAGAAGCAACAGAACTTTTCTGAGCACCACATTTCACATATTAATGAGTAGAATTAGCAGGCAGTTCTCATAAACCACATGCAAATAATTGAAGAATATATGTAGGATGTACAAATGGTTTTACCTTCAATGTTATTTTTCACAGCTTCTATTTCTCTTTTTAGTGAGAATTGATTGAACTACTCTTCTCGGTGCCTGCCCTTTTTGAAAAGATTCATTATGATAGAGATTTTTCTCTAGCTACAATGTGTGAAGCCTTAGACACTTTCCCCCAGTTCTTTTCTACTTATTTCCAGGTTTCCCTAAAGGGTTAAGCATTCTCCATTCAAATAATAATGATAAAGTGCTTGCATTTTTCTGATCATTCCTTTTTTTTCTCACCTTGTCGATATGCTAAATACAAATCACCTATCGTTGCCTACCTTCCCACAAGCCCTTCTTATGAGAGTGCCTAACTCTTGGAAAAGAAAATTCCTGCTTGGGCACAAAATAAATGTGCAAAAGACAGTTGCATTCCTATACACCAACAACAAGCAGGCAGAGAACCAAATAAAAAGCACAATTCCATTCTCAATAGCCACACACACACACACACACACACACACACACACACACACACAAAGTGAATACCTCGGCATATTCCTAACCAGAGAAGTGAAAGATCTTTACAATGTGAACTACAAAACACTGCTCAAAGAAATCCAAGAAGACACAAACAAATGGAAAAATATTCCACGCTCATGGATAGGAAGAAGCAACATTGTTAAAATGTCCATCCTAAAAAAGGCAATCTACAGATTCGACGCAATACCCATTAGGTTACCAACATCATTTTTCTCAGGCCTGGAAATGACAATACAGAAATTCATATGGAAACATAAATGACCACGAATAGCCAAAACAATCTT
>NW_007249738.1:489712-495241 GCF_000164805.1 Carlito syrichta
ACAATCTTTAGCAAAAGAAACAAAGCAGGAGGTATCACACTTCCAGACTTCAAACTTTACCATAAGGCTACAGTAATCAAAACAGTCTGGTTTCAGTACAAGAACCGGCATACAGAACAATGGAATAGGATAGAGATTCCGGAAGCAAACTCTCAATTTCTCAACCAACTCATCTTTGACAAAGCCTCCAACAACAACCACTGGGGAGAGGTGAACCTATTCAGTAAATGGTGCTAGGAAAACTGGCTGATCACATGCAGAAGACTGAAACAGGACCCCTACCTATCACCATACACAAAAATTAACTCTAAATGAATCAAAGACCTAAATGTAAAACCTCAAACTATAAGAATCTTAGAAAATGCTGGAGTCACCCTTATGGAAATTGGAACTGGCAACCAATTCCTATTCAGAACCCTAAAGATCAATACCTTAGGAAATAAGATAGACAAGTGGGACCTCATCAAACTAACAAGCTTCTGCAAAGCAAAAGAAACCACCAGGAGAGCAGGGAGACAGCTCACAGAATGGGAAAAAATATTTGCCAACTGTATATCTGACAAAGGTCTAACATCCAGGATCTACAAAGAACTCAAATGCGCTGAAAGGAAAAAAACAAACAGCCTTGTTAAAAAGTGGGCAAAAGACATGAACAGACACTTCTCAAAACAAGATATACGGGCTGCCAACAGACACATGAAAAAGTGCTCAGCCTCACTCATCAACATATAAAAGCAAATCAAAACCACATTGAGATACCACCTAACCCTAGTAAGAATGGCTATCATTAATAAAACAAACAACAACAGATGCTGGGGAGGATGCAGAGAAAAAAGAACACTTCTACACTGCTAGTGGGAATACAAACTAGTGCAACCTCTTTGGAAGACAGTGTGGTGATTTCTGAAAGAACTAGAAATTGACCTTCCATATGACCCAGCAATTCCCCTATTGGGAATATACCCAGAGGAACTCAAATCATTCTACAAAAAAGATATCTGCACAAGTATGCTTGCTGCAGCTCTATTCACAATAGCAAAAACATGGAACCAACCATGTTGTCCACTGAAGCTGGAATGGATTAAAAAAATGTGGTACATGTACACAAAGGAATATTATGCAGCCATAAAGAAGGTCAAACATATGGACTTCACAGCAACTTGAATGGACTTAGAGTCAATCATACTCAGTGATCAGTCACAGAAACAAAGAACAGAGTACCATATGTTCTCACTCATAAGTGGACCTTGAACAATTATAAAACTATAAGAAAGGGATTGGCAGTAGTGGGAAACTATCAGGGGAAGGGGGGTGAGATTGGCAGTTGAGGGAAACTGCTAGGGGAAATCAACAAGTGTACCTCATCAACAAGTGTACCTGCATAATCACCATTTGTATACCTAACCCTGAACTGTACCCCACATCTTTATAATAATAATAAAAGACAAAAAGTCCTGCTTATCTAGAAGTTGTACTCCATCCTGGCATAGCTGGCTGTATCAGGGTGGGCAAGTTATTCAACCATGGCTAATCAGATTCTCTTTCCCAGGAATCTGAATTTGGAATACAGAGGGGCTATACAAAACAGCTTCAATCAGTACAGAAACAGATACTGTACTGAAAGTGACAAATATATTATATGAAAGTGGGTATAATTGGCATAAACAAGCCAAAGTCACATGAAAATTGAAACAATGGGAAAACAGAAACTAGGTTTTAAAAAAGGGAAGTGAGAAGATCATAAGAAAGTGGATATAACTGGCAGTAGCAAGCCAAAGCCACATAAAAATTTAAACAATAGGAAAGCAGAAACTAAGAGTTTTTAAAAAGGGAAGTGAGAAGTCTGGAAAGAAGTATAATTCAGAGATCATATTGCCTTAGAGAACCAAAGAGAGAATAAACACCTAAATTTGCCATTTTCAAGAACTCAACTTGTTTTTTTTCCTACAAAGAGAGAGATTTCCATATATATATATATACTTTTTAAAAACTAGATTCCTTTGAAATTTGAGCTAATTGGAGTAAGTTTCTTCCACAGCCATCTCTCTTCTGGAATGCCCATCTTTTCCTATCCTTCCCCAGTAGAAGAGCCCCTCTAGGTTCAAATGTCTCATTATTGCAATTTTTATTGTTATGATTTCTTTTTATTCAGTCTTGAGGTCTCTGTGTCAAGAATGGCCATAAGGCAAGATAGCCACTGTCTGGGAGAACCTTGATCAGAAGGAAGTTAGGTTCAGGTTCTATACAATAAGGAGTTAAAACCAAAATGCATAAGACAGAAGAAATTTATTACTCAGATCCCAGAGAGATTTAGGGTGCAAATGGAAGGTTGACAGGAAGGCTGGAGGCTGCAGGGAACTCAGCCAGTGGATGGGGAGTGAGAGAGAGAAGGTCTGTGAGATGATGCCTTTATTAGGATCCATGGACATTATATATATATACACATTTTTTTTTTTTTTTTTTAGCCAGAGTCTGTCTTCCAGGCTGGTGTGCAGTAGCACGCTCACGGCCACCCTCATGTCAATCTGCTGGGCTCAGGCGATCCTTCTGCCTCAGCCTTCCAAGTAGTCAGAACTACAGACATGCCACTAATTTTTTGATATTTTGTAGAGATGAGGTCTCACCAAGTTGCCCAGTCTGGTCTCGAATCCCTGGGCTCAGGCAATTCTCTCACCTCGGCCTCAGCAAAGTGTTGGGATTAGAGGCTTGAGCCACCGTGTCTGACTGGCAGCAACTATATTATTCAAATTTGACACTTAGACATCCTGTACATGCCTTTTTTTTTTTACAACCTCCATTACTCTTTGCTGAATATTCTCTTACATGTTTCCACCATGTTGGATGCTTAATACATGTTCATAGAATAAATAAGTAAAAGAGTAAATACAATTAAAAAAAAATCTCAACTGTGTATTCCCTTAATGCTCGACTCAGAGATTGGAAGGATCTCATGCAGTTATCCACTCCAACTTTCTAATTTAAAAATAAGGATACTTACTCTTGAGAAATTAAGTGACTGCCCAAAGTCTCACAGTTGATTGGTGACAGAGCCAGGCCTAAAACATAAGTCACTGGTGGTAGGAGCCAGTGTTCTTTCCAGGAAACAAACAGAATTTTTTGCTTATTTTATATTTTTACTTGCTTTCCCTCCCCCAATTAAACAAGCAATACATGAATCCAGTAGTTTTGGAAAACTGCTTAGTAACAATATTCAATAAAGCTAAACATCAGAAACTCTATAGCCCAGAAATCAATCCCACTTATAGGTATGCATGTACCCAACAGAAATGTGCACATATGTTTAACAAGAATGTTTGTAGCAACACTAATTTTAATAGTCTCCAGATGGAAATAACTCAAATATTCATCAATACTAGAATATATGTGATATAGTCACAAAATGGAATACTGCATAAAGTAGTGAGAATGAAAAACTACAACTAAATTCAGCAATATAGATGAATCTTACACAAAATAATGCTAAGGCAAATAAGCTAGACGCAAAAGGGCACATATTTTATGATTCCATTTTTTAAAACTTCAAAAACAAGCAAAACATGTTTGTGGTTTGGCTGGAAAAGTTTTTAAGTATTGAGTACATTCATTTGAAATTTAAGAAAGCAAGTCAGAGTTCAAGACTAAGAAATATTAGGAAGCTAGGAAGAGCATTAATATTTTTGCATATTTATAACCATATTTTATGCATGCACATACTCTCTTCACTTTTGTAATTCCCAAAGTTCAACACCCAAGTTTTTTTTTAACAGCTCATTTGGCAACAAAAGTCTAAGCTGAACTGAAGTCATTCGGTAACAAAACCTGACCTCAACTGTCACGAGGCTATTTATAGTCTTTATTTATCTCACTTGGGGTGAATATTCATACGTTTCCTGCAGAAAGATTAATGTGCTTGCATATGAAATGCTGTTGCAGACATCACTGAGGATGTTATCTTTAAATACTAAAAATTCCAAATTCCAAAATACATCTGGTGCTAAAGATTTAACATATGACTTTACATATCATGGAAGGCAAAATAAAGGCTTCCCAAAGATGTTCACATCCTAAGCCTTGAAACTTGTGAATATATTAAGTTACATGGCAAAAAAGAATTAGGTTTGCAGTTGGATTATGGTTGTTTATTAGTTGATCTTAAGATGGAAAAAAAATCCCGAATAAATCAGGTGGGACCAATGCAATCATATATATTCTTATAAGTGAAGATGGAGAGCCGGGCTTAGTGGCTCAGCCTGTAATCCCACGTCTTTGGGAGGCTGAGGTGAGTGGATTGCCTGAGCCCACGGGTTCGAGACCCGCCTGGGCAGCGAGACCTCATCTCTCCAATAAATCAAAAAATCAGTCGGGCGTGGTAGCGCATGCCTGTAATTCCGGCTACTCGGAAGGCTGAGGCGGAAGGATCGCTGGAGTCCAGCAGGTCGAGGCTGCGGTGGCCGGGAGCGGCCACTGCACTCCAGTCTGGGTGACAGAGTGAGACTCCAACTCAAAAAAAAGAAAAAAGAAAAAGAAAAGGTGTCTAAAGCCTCATCTGGGTTTCTGAGAAAGAGTGCCATGATTCATTGGTTATCTCTGTTGAGGCACAGTTCTACAAAGAGGCAGTGGGCTTGCCACATTTTTGGCAACTCTATTCTAATAGTTACTGTTAGTCTCTCTTCTTTGCTATATATGTAGACTGGAGAATTGATGACAATTTCTTTGCAGAAGCTACTTTTCGAAATAAAAAGCCATTTTATCATTCAGTATAATTTTGTACAGATTTTTCTAATGGCTAACATGTATTGAACTCTTAGCCTCTGCTGGACCTTGAAGGCTTAGAATTGAGGAAGCAGAGGCTTGGAGAATAAAGTGACTGACCCAGTCCTGGCCAAGAAGTGATGAAATTGAGTGGGTGTCCAGGAATTACTGACCCCACATCTATGCTCTTAACCGGGTTGTCAACTTTGGCCCATGAGCCAAATCTGGCCTGCCCCCTGATTTTTTAAATAAAGTTTTATTGGAACACAGCTGTGTTAGTCTGCTTGGACTGCTATAACAGAATACCATAGACTGGTTCTTAAAACAGCAGGCATTTATTTCTTACAGTTGTGGAGTCTAGGAGTCCAATATCAAACTATCAGCAGATCTGGTTCCTGGTGAGGGCCCTCTTTCTGACTCGCAGACGGCTGTGTTCACACTGAGTCCTCATGGGTCAGTGAGAGCGAACTGGCTCTCTAATCTCTTTTCATAGGGTACTAATCCCATCATGAGGACCCTATCCTTATGACCTCATTTTAACCTAATTATCTCCCAAAGGCCCAACCTTCTAATACCATCACATCAGGGATTAGGGCTTCAACATGAATTTCTGATCCATACATAGCAACAACCACAATAATTTGTGTATATATTTTCTGTGGCTGCTTTCCTGCTACTGTGGGTGAGTTAAGGAGCTGTAGTGGAGACCATGTGACCTATAAAGCCTAAATATTTAGTATATGTCCTTTATGGAAAAAGGCTCCTGGCATCTGTTCT
>NW_007249738.1:495320-527203 GCF_000164805.1 Carlito syrichta
TTTTTTTTTGGAGTGGAGTCTCACTCTGTCACCCAGACTGGAGTGTAGTGGCCGCTTCTGGCCACCGCAGCCTCGACCTACTGGGCTCTGGCAATCCTTCCGCCTCAGCCTTCCGAGTAGCTGGAATTACAGGCGCACGCTACCACGCCCGGCTGATTTTTTGATTTATTGTAGAGATGAGGTCTCGCTGCCCAGGCGGGTCTCGAACCCGCTGGCTCAGGCAATCCACTCACCTCAGCCTCCCAAAGGCGCGAGATTACAAACTGAGCCACCGAGCCCGGCTGGCATCTGTTCTTAACTGTGGTTCTAGTCTTTTTTATAACAAATAGTCTCTTTCTGGAACCCCGTATATCTCTGAGAATGATTTCAAGTAGAAATGCTGATGTCCTGCTTTACTTGGGCCCACTGTAAATCTTGAGGCTTATGATTAGCTCTTCTTTAAGAATGGAAGTTCTCTGGGATGGAATAGGTACATAAGGAATTTTTTTGTGTAGTATACAAAATGTAAAATATGTCATCCTTTTTACGACCTGAAAATGTTGGGTGCTCCCTGGTCTACTGAATGGTGAAAAGCACTTCTCCTTGGTGGCTGCTCATGCCTAGCCTGTTTGACTGGCTTTTCCCAGTGTGGATGAGGTAACACAGAAATGGAAGGCCGGCATCTGGTGGTAAACTTTGGTTTTGACAGAACTGAAGTCAGCTATAGGCACGTCCCCACTGTACCCTGCCATTCTTTGAGCTTGGCGAGGCCATAGCAGTAGCAGAGGTGCTTGGGGGTCTGGTTTGCCATGAGTGGTTAGCTGAGGTTCCCTCTCCCTATGGGGAGAAGCCTGGAGACTTACCCTGTTGCTTGCTTTTGTCAGGTAACAAAGATCCTCTGTATTCCTTTCCTTTAGCATTTAATCTCCTACACACCTCCTAGAGACCAGGACTTGGTAAGGAGGACTATGGCCAGTCTCTAAGTTAGTCATCGAGTATCACTAATTTTTTTGAGGATATCCTCCCAATATATTGATATTTCTTTAATTTAAAATTATATGATGTGTTGCTATTATTAACACACATACATTATAAAACACACAAAAATAGAATTTGTTAAAGGACAAGATTTTAAAAAATAGAAATAGAATTCTAATCTTTTGTTTCTACATCCCAGAGAAAGCAGTAGGAAACCATTGGTCTGACTCATGCTGTTTATACCATAAGCGTTATCTTTTAATTCTTATTTTCAGAAAACTTTAGATTTTTTTTCTTTTTTTTGAGTTGGATTCTCACTCTTGTCACCCAGGCTAGAGTGCAGTGGCACACTCTCGGCCACTGCAGCCTCGACCTGCTGGGCTCAGGCGATCCTTCCACCTCAGCCTTCCAAGTAGCTGGAATTACAGGCATGAGCTACCATGTCCAGCTTATTTTTTGATTTATTGTAGAGATGAGGTCTCACCAAGTTGCCCAGGCTGGTCTTGAACCCCAGGCTCAGGCAATCCTCTCACCTCAGCCTCCCAAAGTACTAGAAGGATTACAGGCTGAGCCACCACGCCTGACCAAACTTCAGATTTTTTAATGCGTATTTACTTTTTATTTTTGATAGAAAGAAAGTCTCGCTGTGTTGGCCAAGCTGATTTGAACTCTTGGATCAAGCAAATGCATATTTAAAAGTCAGTTTGTGATTATATGAGTTGTATGTGACCATGCTCTCTGTTAAAAAGTTTTTAGAACTTTACAGATAACACAGAAATCCTTTGGGCCACAAGGCCCAAACTCACTTACCTATTTCAGTATGTAATTTTCTTCTTTTTTTATTTTTGAATTGGAGTCTCACTTTGTTGCCTAGGCTGGAGTGCAGTGGCATACTTACTGCCACCCCAGCATCGACCTGCTGGGCTCTGGCGATCCTTCCACCTCAGCCTTCCAAGTAGCTGGAACTACAGGCACACACTACCATGCCTGGCTAATTTTTGATTTATTGTAGGTACGAGATCTCACCAAGTTTCCCAGGCTAGTCTCAAACCCACGGACTCAGGCAATCCACTCACCTTGGCCTCCCCAGGAGCTGGGATTACAGGCTGAGCCACGCACATGCTGTAATTTCTCTGGGTCGGAGGGGACTCTGGATTCTTATTACTGGGGCAAAAGAAATGGAACTAACTTCAGAAGAGTAGAATAGTTTTGTACCAAATATATTTATCTGTGTGAGTGGATAACTTGAACTAGAACTTACTGACTCCTACTTTATTACTAGGTATGTCCTATTTTGCACAAAAACTGACCACACAGCATTTTCCCTTCTGCAGTGGGTCCTATAAAAGCCCATTTTAATAGATTATATTGTCATCATCTTCCCCTCTTGTGTGCAAACATCCCTGTGCAAGTTCCCTGGATGCCTGTATCAGTGGGGCAACTGTACGAAGGCCTCCTCCTCTGTCCCTCTTCCCACCCCTTCGTTGCATTAGCAAGATATGCGGCAGGGACATCTATCTGGGGGAGAGTAGGAGAAGGAAGAGGTGGGGAGCCTACAAATCACACAGAGACCTATAGGCCACAGTCAGGATTCTTGGCTTTGGCGTGCTTTCCTGGAAAATATAAACTCTATAAGAAAAAGGATCACACTTATCATTGTATCCCTAGTGCCCAGAACACTGTCTGGCCTAGAGATGCTTGAGGAAGCAAAACCATAAAAACTCACAGGACACATGAACTCTTTGTTTTCTTTTCTTTTCTTTTAATTTAAGTTGGAGTCTCACTCTGTCACCCAGACTGGAGTGCAGTGGTCGCTCCCGGCCACCGCAGCCTCGACCTGCTGGGCTCCGGCGATCCTTCCACCTCAGCCTTCCAAGTAGCTGGAATTATAGGCATGCGCTACCACGTCTGGCCGATTTTTTGATTTATTGTAGAGATTAGATCTCGCCAAGTTGCCCAGGCGGGTCTCGAACCCGTGGGCTCAGGCAATCCACTCACCTCAGCCTCCCAAAGGCGCAGGATTACAGGCTGAGCCACTGAGCCTGACTACACATGAACTCTGGCCCTGTCTTGCTGCACAGGCAAGTGGGGGAATCATACTTAAAACACTTCAATGTGAAGGGTAACATGCCCTCAAAAGAGTCTGTAGAAGGGAGAATACCTCCCATCCCTTTCGTACTTTAATTAAACATCTGAGAATTCTCCATTTTGCTTTAAGCATTGGGTTCCATTGAACCTGCTTTTCAACATTAATATTTTATGAGTTCCTAGACCATCCCATTCAAAACCCACTCACAAAACAGACCTAAATCTGTTAGGAGTAAGAGAAAAGAGTGTCAAAACCAGAGCTCATTTTCCAGGCGCCGACCCTGCCCTCCTAGGAAACCTGCATCGGCAGCAACAGGGGGAGGAGGGTGAGGTAAAGGGCATCTGGACTTGCCCTTCACACTCCACACCCCTACCTGGAGATCCCCAGGTTGAACTTGAGCAGCAGAGCGTGTGCAGGTCTCTCTCCTGAGCATTCAGACACTTGATCCAGGAGTATTGCATTGCTCTCAGCTACTCCTGCAGTACATTTTTCTTTCTGCTTTTTTGAATGGTGACACTTTTGTAGCTAATGAAGGGGAAAAGCCATCGAGAAGTGGTATCAGTTCTCTGCCACGTGGCCAGTCTTCCTCCCATAGTGGTAGCAGCTCTGTGGATAATCTCAGGAGCATACTCAAGTTCACTCTGTGTGGGCAGAGGCAAGACTGTGACCAGCCAGAAGCTAAAAAGGAGAAAGAGCAGAACAACATTTTTAGGAGTCAAACAAGTCACTAGAGGCAGAGAATGCCTTAAAGTTCACATACAGATGTGCCAGAAGAGTCGACTGTCAAAATTACCGAGATGGCTTGGGAAAAAAGCACTGATTCCTGGGCTTCACTTCAGAAGTTCTGATTCAGTAGTTCTGAGTTGAGGTTCAGGAATCTGTATTTTTAATGAGCTCCCTTAGGTGATTCTGAATCTCAGCCAGGCATAGAAATCATCCTGCCACCGACCTTTGAAGTCCCTTCCAGTTCTATTCTCCATGCCAAAAACTAGGTCATGAGTGAGGTGGTACCGGCAGGTGGCTCCTGTCCAAACTGATATGTAACTTAACAGAGCGGGCACGGCCCAGGCAGCTGCTTGGGGGTGACACATACTGTTAAGTAATGTGGTTACAGGATGCAGTGTCTTTAACTTTTGGCATAGAAAATATACTGATAGGATTCAACACTGGAAAAGAATGAAAAGCTGTACTATAAAGTATGTCAGTCTCTCCTCTGCCCACGGCTTCTTATTTCTCCTCCTCTCAATCAAAACATGTTATCATCAGTTTCTTAATCTTTCCATCTAAAGAAAAAATATATATAATTTTAAGTTTTTTTGAGATATAATTAGCACACATACAATTTATCCATTTAAGGTATACAGTCCAGTGATTTTTAGTTTATTGACAGAGTGTTGCAGCCATCACTACAATCTAATTTTATATATTCATTAACAGTCGATCTCCATGTCTTCCTACCCACCCCTCTAGCTTACCTCCTTTCCCACCCTCACCCCCACTATAGATAACCACAGATCATTTTCTGTCTCTAGTGGGTATAGTTTTTAATTCCTCAATGTGTTGCACAAATGGTTGTGTACTGGGGAGTATTCTATACCTTGCCTTTATCTTTTTTTGAGTTGGAGTCTCACTCTGTTGCCCAGACTGGAGAGCAGTGCCGCTCCCGGCCACCACAGCCTCGACCTGCTGGGCTCCGGTGATCCTTCCGCCTCAGCCTTCCAAGTAACCGGAATTACAGGCATGCGCTACCATGCCTGGCTGATTTTTTGATTTATTGTAGAGATGAGGTCTCGCTGCCCAGGCAGGTCTCGAACCCGCGGACTCAGGCAATCCACTCACCTCAACCTCCCAAAGGCGCGGGATTACAGGCTGAGCCACCGAGCCCGGCTTATACCTTGCCTTTTTCATTGGCCACTGTATCATCATCCCAGGGAATCTTCTGCTGGTAGGAGACAGGATGAAGGCTGAACTCACAGAGTGGTTGTGCCTGCCTGGCTTCGGGGCACAGAGGAATTTGTGGGAATCAGAAGTTAAAGGCCATGCTCACTGCTTGTCTTTTGCTGTCCTGGGCTGCCACTAGAAGACCTCAAGCCCAGCCAGGCAGAAATTTGTAACCTCTGTTCTTTCTCTGTTCAGAAACTCATCGCATATGGACACATCACTGGCAACGCCCCTGACAGTGGAGCCCCAGGGAAGCGCTTGATCGACAGGATTGTGGAAACCATTTGCAGTTGCTTTCAGGGCCCTCAGACCGATGAAGGCGTTCAGTTGCAAATAATTAAGGTATTTGTTTGTTTGCCCAATCTGGTTTTTAAATTAGAAAGCTAGTCCCATTTGAGAATTGGGAATTTGGATTCCTATTTACCATGTGTTAGTTGTCTCAGATGGTGCTGAGCTGAAAGAGAAAAATTTTAGCATCGCTTAGATCTTTTGTTGTGTGTCAGAATTTATTAGTGTGGTCTGAGACAAGAAGAATGGAAGCAGGTGTGTTTTCTAAGTAAACAGTTCCACTAATAACAATGTAAATTGCTTGTGAATTAAGTCAGCTTGAAATAGTCTGGTCTTTCCCCCTTGAAACTCTGGATTTCTCGGCAGGTCTTTGTTGATAGGCTTATCTCCAACTTGCCCCTGGCCTCTTGTTCCCTCACTCCATTTTCCTGTTCCATTTCTGCTTCAAGGAATGATTTGGCATGGGATGGGACCGTCTATGAATCTGAGAATAGGATCAAGATGGGTGTAACCAAGGTTCCAGATCTGAAGTCCTGAATATTTGGCTTTATAAAGAAATGCTCCATGGTAGCTACAGCTTTCTTATGGCTCTCCCCCCAACCACTCCGGGAATTGGGAAACTGCCCCAAACGTGTCTATTTTGTGATTAGTATGGGTGAAATCAAGTTGCGGCATTTTTGCTCCTGAAATAAGTGTCTGTATTTTTCATTCTAGGTTTTTCCATCAATATTAACATCCAGAAGTTTGGCGCTTTAAAAAGTGAGCCAGTAGAAAGCTTAGTTCAACACAACTTAATTATTTCAAATAATTTAGATTTCATGGAGTTGTTGTTTTTAAACTCACAACACTAGATTGGCTCTTGGCACTAATCATTCAGTTTAGTTTGCAGAGCCATCTTACTTTTTTTAAAAAATTATTTTAAGAAAAGCAGAGCCAAATCCTCTAGAACAATTTGGCTGTAGGAGGGGAGGAGGGTAGTGACTGGAGTTCCTGAGGGTGAAGGTTTCTGATTTCTCTTTTAGGCTCTTCTGACCGCAGTGACTTCTCCACACATTGAAATTCACGAGGGCACTATCCTGCAGACAGTGAGGACATGTTACAATATCTATTTGGCCAGCAAAAATCTCATCAATCAGACCACTGCAAAGGCTACCCTTACCCAGATGCTCAATGTCATTTTCACCCGCATGGAAAACCAAGTGGTGAGTGGCAGCACTTGTCATCTGCTGGGGTGAGGCGTCATTACCACTGGAACTCTTTCATGTGTGGCCTTGGTACCTGTGAAAATTCACTAGCATTTTAAAGTTTATATCTTCTTTCTTTTAATTCTCCGTACGGTACTTTTGTTCATGTTTTAAAAATCAGAGAATCCTGCATGGGTTCTGAAATTTGCACTCAGAAATAGCTTTGAGTTTGTCAAAGGAATTTATTTCCTTTTAAAAATTGTACCTTCTGGTTGCAAATTTTTTAAACAATAGGCTGGCATAATTTTTGTTCCTTACCAAAATACTACAACCATTTTGATCGAATCCATTTTTGTTACCTTTTAGTTGCAGGAGGCCAGAGAATTGGAAAAACCAATCCAGTCGAAACCCCAGTCCCCTGTGATTCAAGCCGCAGCAGTATCCCCAAAGTTCAGTCGTCTGAAGCAGAGCCAGTCACAAAGCAAACCAACAACTCCTGAAAAAACAAACTTAACCAATGGTGAATATGCCAGGAGCGATTCTGGAAAAGTGAGCTCGGAAAATGGAGATGTGCCCAGAGAAAGAGGCCCATCACTATCAGGTACGGCCTGAAATGGTATGGCTGTCTCTTTCCAAGTTCTACAGGGAATCATCCTCTGTGAGGGGCAGATGAAGGAGGTGTCTGGTAACCTCTGAGGGAAACCTTGGATGGCAGCTTGTCTATTTCTGGACCTTCTCCTTGACTTCCCTTTGCTTTCCTCTTAGGCAATACAGTCACTGAGGCATGATGTCTAATGTCCTGTTGTCAACTGTGCATTTTTCTCTAAATAGTTCCTGGAATGTATCTAGCTACTACTTCTTCATGTCAGCCTCAGTTCAGTGGTTCGGTTTGGGACACTTATCTCCCAGTAGTTAACTGATTGGTGATGAATCATTCAGTGTCTGTCCAGAGGAGGACAAGGGCCTTAATTATCACATGCACATTGGATCTCCATGCTTTGCCCAGTGCCTCGCAGTTAGGAGCCATTGTAGATATCTGTGGAAGAAGCCAGAAGGAAGGTAGGTAGGTAGGTGGGTAGATGGATAGACAGATGGACACAGAGATAGCTTTTTCTTCTTCTTTTTGTGACCAAGTACATTGCTTTTTTTTTGCTGGCTTTTTAAAATGAAAGACTTCCACACCTGATTATAGTTTTAAAGTAAATGAAATATTAGGCTTGAAATTTTGGATTGAATTTTTGTAAGATTATTTCTGAATGTTTGCATCTCTCCCTGAACAATTTGTATGAACCAGATCCAAAATTCTTGTTTTTTTCAGGAACTTACCTTTTCCAAGTGATCCTGTCAAATATTTTTTCACTTAAACCAGTGGTTCTACACAAAATATCTGGTATATCTTTGTAATTTGCCTCATCTCTTCTACAGTCACATTACTGATTGTGATTTCTGTTGGCAGGGTGTTCCACACTAGAGTGCACATATGTAAGCAGCTTTTATTCTTTTATAGTTTCCCAGACTGCTTGACATACATGGGAACAGACCACATATTGTTGCTGGAATGTTGTTTTATAGTTTACTCAAGGAAAACACAAACGAAAGTTGCCACCAAGAACGGTGTCTGTCTCAGGGTGAGCCTGGAGCCTTGAGCTCAGAGTTGCTATCAACTTATTCCTGCCATTGCTTGTCCTAAGGAAGATGCTCAGAAATTCCCAGTGTGCCCACTGTGTCCACTGTGTTGTCATCTGTGCCCTTGGAACTCTCCAGGGCAATGACCAGATTTTTACTGTAACCCTTATCAAGCTGTGGTCAAGCAATAAATATTAATATTTAAACACTGTAGTATGCATAGCCTCACAGATAGAAAAGCGAGTCTCAGAGCTGCATCAAAGCGCTTCCGTTCCAGCCCATTTTCCATACAGCAGCCTAAGTGATCTTTTAAAAGCAGGAGTTGGTTTGTGGTCCAAACCCTGCTCTAACTCCTTTGGTCAGTCCCCGTCCCACTGAGAGTGAAATCCATGCCTACCCTGCCCCCATCGTTTGCAAGACCCTGTGTAATCCGGCTTCTGCCCACCTTCCTATCCCCTTCTTACACCTATCTCCCCCTTGTTTGCTATACAATACACAGGTGCTGTTTCTGGTTCTTGAAAGTGCCATGCTTGTTCCTGCCTCTATGCTTTTGCACTTATTGTCTGTTCTTTCCTTCTGAACCCTGCCCCCCTCCTTTATCTTCAGGTCTCTCAGTTCAGGCTGAGAAAGGCTTTCCTGGTCATCCTCTGAAGCTTCCCCATCATGTCTGTCTTCTCATCCTCTTTTATTTTCTCCATAGCCCTTATCAATACTTGAAATTACTGGAGGATTTATGTTTACTCATTCCTGTTCTGAGGCCCAGGCTGCTGTGTTCTCCACTGTATTCCCAGCACCTGGAACAGTACCTTGCATGCACAACAGACACTGAGTAAATCAGCCTTTGAATGGGTGGGGGAAAACATGATTTCTAGAGTACAGCTTTGCTGAATCACAGCAACTTGAAGTTCTGCTCTAATAAAGAGGAAATAAAGCCGGGCCTGGTGGCTCAGCCTATAATCCCATGCTTTGGGAGACTGAGGTGAGGGGATTGCCTGAGCCCGCGGGTTCGAGACCCACCTGGGCATCTTGGCGAGACCTCATCTCTACAATAAATCAAAAATTAGCCGGGCATGGTAGCACACGCCTGTAGTTCCAGCTCCTTGGAAGGCTGAGTGGAAGGATCGCTGGAGCCCAGCAGGTCGAGGCTGCGGTGGCCAGGAGCGGCCACTGCACTCCAGTCTGGGTGACAGAGTGAGACTCCAACTCAAAAAAAAAAAAAAAGAGAAAATAATTTGTAGTTAGTACATTACTGTGGATTTTGTTGCCAGTACTTGGGATACCTCATAAGGCTTTCCTAGAACATGGGGATCAGACTACCTTTGAGAAGCAAACCCTAAACCTGCAAATAGTGGGTCAGAATGGAAATGCACTATCCCCTTTAAAAAGAGCAAGCAGTGCTCACGCCTCTATTCCCAACACTGGGATGCTGAGGTGAGAGGATTGCTTTTGAGCGCAGGAGTTTGAGACCAGGCTAGGCAATATAGCAAGACCTCACCTCTACAAAAAAAATATAAAAAAACTAGCTGGGCATGGTGGTGTATGTCTGTAGTGCCAGCTGCTCAGGAGACTGAGGCATAAGGATCTCCTGAGCCCAGGAGGTCAAGGCTGTGGAGAGACACGATGGTGCCACTGCACTCCAGCCAGGGTAACAGAATGAGACACACACACACACACACACACACACACACACGTACACACGAAGAAAAAAGACACACACACACACACACACAAAGAAGAAGAAAAAAGAAAAAAGAGCAAGCAGGCCGGCTGTGGTGGCACAAAACTGTATAGTCCTAGCTGCTTAGAAGGCTAAGGCAAAAGGATTATTTCCACCTTAGAGTTTGAGGCTGTAGGAAGCTATGATCATATGAATAGCCACTGCACTTCAGCCTGGGCAATGTAGTAAGAGAAATTTCTTTTATCTCTAAAAGAAATAAAATAAATAAATAATAAAAATAAAGAGAGCAAATGGCTTCCAGTTCTCAGGAGTAGGCTCTAAATAAAGAACAGGTTCGCTGGGCGCAGTGGCTCATGCCTATAATCCCAACACTTTGGGAGACTGAGTTAAGAGGATTGTCTGAGCCCATGGGCTCAAGACTAGCCTGGGCAACTTGGCGAGACCTCGTCTCTACAATAAATCAAAGAAAAACGAGCCGAGCATGATGGCACATGCCTGTAGTTCCAGCTACTTGGAAGGCTGAGGTGGAAGGGTCTCCTGAGCCCAGCGGGTTGAGACTGCGGTGGCTGTGAACATGCCACAGCACTCCAGCCTGAGTGATGGAGTGAGACTCTGACTCAAATAAATAAATAAATAAATAAAAATAAAGTACAGTTTCTTCAGAGGAAGAAGTTGAGCAAAGAAGGACAGCCTGAGAGACAGATACTGGGGTTGCTACTACCCAAAGGAGACTGTCTAGGGCTGGAGGGGCTGGAGTCCAGGTGGTGAAGGCCCAGTGAGAGGCCTGGGTTCTCATGTCTTTCCATATTAATAAGTTCTTGGACATCGGACACAACCTTGGTGTCTCCTACATGCTGTCCTGTGGTCATCACCATCATGTGACCAGCGCTAACAAGGTACTAGCTCAGCACTCAACAAAAGTATTTTCCTGTTTCATTGACTAGAACTTCCATGGCCTTCCTGGGATAATTTGTCTCCCATGTAATTTGCATTGATAGAATTCACTGACAGACCTGAGCATCTCTTTTTCCTTAGCAGTTCTTCATCTCAAATTAATAAATCAATCAATTTGTCAGCCTTATATAAATTCACAAGATGAGACATTTGAGCCCAAGACATGCTAGCTTATGTGAACTTGTAGGCACAGTCAACCAGACCTCCCTAGCGGGCCTCACCCTTTTATCCAGTCACAACCCTCCTGATTTCCCAACTGCTCTTTTCTGGTTTTTTGTTTTTGTTTTTCTGTTTTTCTTTTAATAAGATTGGTATCAGCTCCTCGTTTGTTTGTTTTTTAAACAGCTTTCTTGAGAAATAATTCACATGTTATAAATCCACCCTTTTAAAATGTAGACTTCAATGCTTTTTATTGTATTCACAGGTCTGTGCAACAGTCACAATCAGTTTTAGGACATTTTTATCACTCCCAATAGAAACCCTATACCCATTAGCAGTCACTTCCTCATTTTAAGTTTGTTTTTAGGATTCTAACTTTTTAACTCCCAACATTAGACATTAGCCTGTTTGTGTTTATACAGATAATATAGAGAATTACCTGAGTTTATGGATTTCTTCCATTTACCTTTTGCATCTCATTCTTTAAGGGGAAAACAACCCAACTCTTAAGTACTATAGAAGAGAGAAAATTTCTCTTTCAGCCAGTACGGTAGTTCTATTCAGTCAGATGGCTTCCCATCATGACTCAACCACTTAGTAGATCTCTGACCTTGGGCAAAATCTTTAACCTTTCTGAGCTCAGTTTTCTCACCTGTAAATTGGTGAAATAATTAGTACTATCTTATAATTTTGTGAGAGTTCAATGAGAGCAGTGTCTGACACTTAAAGCTACAAAAATGTTTGCTGATAGTATCTCTTAAAGAAATTCCAGCTTAAAAATGAGTTGGTTTAAAGAAAAACAGCAACTATTTCTGATGGTAATCAGGTGCTAGGGTGGTAGGAAGAGAGGCATTTGCGTGGGCTGTTTCTCATATAAGCAATACCAGTTCCTCTGCGTTAAGAATTGCATTATTTTTGGTTAACAAAAAGAAGTCTCAGATTGACACTTGGTGAAAGAAACAAAATGTACCCCACCTTTTTTGACTTGCTTTTGACACAGCCTGCCTTACAAGGGATAAGCCACATTGGCTTTTCAGCTCATTGGTTTACAATATTTTTATTTATATTTTATTTGTATTTTATTTTTTTGAGTCTAGGTCTCACTCTGTCACCAGACTGGAGTGATGTGGCACAATCGTGGCTCACTACAGCGTTGACCTCCTGGGCTCAGGCGATCCTCCTGCCTCAGTTTCTGAGTCTCTGGAACTACAGACACACGCCACCACGTCTGGCTAATTTTTTAAAAGTTTTTTTGTAAAGATGAATTCTCGCTATGTTGTCTAGGCTTACAGTATTTTTATTAGTTGTGTAATGGACATATATTTGGGGACAGTAAGCTTTCTAATGTGCTTCTTCCCAGTGAATAATTGTTCTCTTGTCAAGGAATCATTGGTGGGTGACTGGACTATGACACAAAAAACTTGCTCCCTGATTTCTTTTTTCTTTAGTCTTCTTACATATTGCTAAGTACTTGACATTAAACACAACCATGTTTTATCATTACTACGTATTTCCATTTGCCTCTCTGACTCCAGATCTTGCTTCTCCCACTCTATTTTTTCCCTGGCACCATAGCATACAATAAAATTTACTTATTATCCTCAGCTAGGCTGAAAGCACCAGGAGGATAAGGATTTTTGTTTTAGACAGTGATATGTTCCAGATGTCTGGAAAAGGGTCAGACACCTAGGCATCAGTTTGTTTGAATGAATGAGTGAATGCATCTTACTGCCCACCTACGCCATTCCCCAAGGTCCCTACCTAATTGGACAGAGAGTGGGGACCTGGGGAGGCCTTGTCTCAGACTCCTAATTTTTTTTTCTATTATTCTCAGCTTGTGACTTCCATCCTCAGGGTCACTTTATGGCTCAGAATCCTGCCATTTTGTTCCAGGCAGGAAGAAAGAGGAAGAGGTAGGACTAAAGTGTTCTTTGCCAGCTGAGTCACTCCCCTTTTTTTTTTGAGTTGGAGTCTCACTCTGTTGCTCAGACTGGAGTGCAGTGGCCGCTCCCGGCCACCGCAGCCTCGACCTGCTGGGCTGCCTGCTGGGCTCCCTGCTGGGCTCCGGCGATCCTTCCGCCTCAGCCTTCCAAGTAGCTGGAACTACAGGCGCGCGCTACCACACTCGGCTGATTTTTGATTTATTGTAGAGATGAGGTCTCGCCAAGTTGCCCAGACAGGTCTCGAACCTGCGGGCTCAGGTAATCCACGCACCTCGGCCTCCCAAAGTGCTGGGATTACAGACTGAGCCACCAAGCCTGGCCCAACTCCCCTTCCTAAAGAGGAATTTTCCTGGAATCTGTCACTGTCCCTCATAACTTAGGCTTACCTCTCATTGGCTAGAACTTGGTCACCTGACCATTTTTTCCTACAAGGAAGGCTGGGAAATGTAGGCAATTCCCATCCAAGACAAAATTAGGGTTCTGTTTGGAAGAAGGTTAAAAGTTAGGTAACTGGCATTGCCTTCCACAGAGTGGCTTTTCAGCTAGCTAGCGAGGGAGTGGTGGCAAGGATTTCTCCTATCCGACCCTATTCACGGTAGCCCTTATATTTTGTTTGAGGACAGAGTCTGAAATAGGATCTGGTGCCTAATCAGACACCAGATGTCATCCCAGGGAACCAGCAGAACCAGTGTTTTTTAGGTGTACTTTTAGGTGTACTCTTTGTACTTCTCAAATATTTGATTTGATTTGATTGTCAAACATTTTTACAGCATGCTTGAAACTTAATCACAGCAGACTTACTAGTAGTTGTCACAACATCCAGAAAAGCTTCTTCTGAGACCTACCCAAGGCTGTCGTGTCAGCAAGGGGAGCAGTTCGCAGTTACTGGGTGGAGTCCTGCTGCTTCAGGGCCCTCTATTGGGATTTTTTTCTGAGCAGCTCCCTCCATAGGAACCATCTGTGAGAATTAGGGCTTTCGGACTTTCCCTCCTTCTCCTGGCTTGAGACTCTTTTGACTTTGCACAGGTACTGTTTTGAATTCAGCCTATTAAGGAAAATGATCCGGGCTCGGTGGCTCAGCCTGTAATCCCGCACCTTGAGAGGCTGAGGTAAGTGAATTGCCTGAGCCCGTGGGTTCGAGACCCGCCTGGGCAACTTGGTGAGACTTCATCTCTACAAAAAATCATCCAGGCATAGTAGCGCATGCCTGTAATTCCGGCTACTCAGAAGGCTGAGGCGGAAGGACCGCCAGAGCCCAGCAGGTCAAGGCTGCGGTAGCCGGGAGCGGCCACTGCACTCCAGTCTGGGTGACAGAGTGAGACTCCAACTCAAAAAAAAAAAAGAAAATGAGTTACGTATCCAAAAGTGGGGCTCCTGATGCTGTTGAGATGGAAAAACTGCAGTGAGGACAAGGGAGGCCCATGTGGACATGGAAATGCTACTTTTCTTCTTAGGATTAAATGATAGTGAAGGCTTTAACTAACTGAAACTCTAAGTGATTAGTTGGGAAATGTTCTTATGGACCTTAGTCTACAGGGCTAGGCAGGTGACAGAAATGGTAGTCATCTGTCACTAAAGCATCATGTATGTCGTCACATAAGCACGCTCTTCTTTTTAAATTTTGTGTGTGTGTGTGTATGTGTGTGTCAATGAGATCATGCTGTGTTGCCTAGTCTGGTCTTGGATCCTGAACTGAAGCAGTCCTCTCTCCTGCTTTTTAAACGTTGGCAGCTAATTTAAAAAAAAAAATTTTTTTTTGAGTTGGAGTTCCACTCCATTACCCAGCGTGCAGTGGCATGCTCATGGCCACCCCAGCATCAACCTGCTGGTCTCCAGTGATCCTTCTGCCTCAGTCTTCCAAGTAGCTGAAACTATAGGCGCTTGCTACCACACCTAGCTAATTTTTTATTTATTGTAGAGACGCGGTCTCGCCAAGTTGCCCAGGCTGGTCTCGAACCTGCGGGCTCAGGCAGTCCACTTGCCTCGGCCTCCCAAAGTGCTGGGATGCTAGGCCGAGCCACTGAGCCTGGCCCAAATGTTTTAAAGAGCGGTGCAGAGGGGAAACAATTTGTACTTGCAGGCCAGATGTACCTGCTAGCCACCACTTTACAGCCTCTAGTCTAACTCACTAAGCCTGTAACTTCTCTGATAAAATGAGTCAATGTTTTCTGGGTGCTGAATGTGAACAAGGTGCTGTGTACCAAGTACTTTGAAATGTATGATACAGATCAGAAACTGTCACAATAATTTTTATTAAATCATAGCATCAGAGAATGTTGGAATTGGAAAGGAACCTAGAAATATCTAACGTTTACCAAGTCATGGTGTAGGTGTGCTGATTTTTGGTGATTACTACTTGTAAACAGTTTGTATTTTAATAGTTATTTTAACATGCATTTAGAAAATATAATGAGCATTTAAAATCTGCTATTTTGTGGATTCTGTTGCTTAAGGTGTTCTCATTTACAGAGCACTGTTAAATAAATACATTCGGGCATTGCTTTAACAGTGGGGATATGTTCTGAGAAATATGTTGTTAGCTGATTTTGTTGTTGTACAAAAGAACATCTTGACTTATACTTACACAAATCTAGATGGTACAACCTATTGCACATCTAGGATATGTGATCTAGCCTTTGCTTCAAGGCTACAAATCTGCACAAGGTCTGCATGTCATTGTCTTAAAGACTGTAGGTAATGGTAATGGTAATGGTAAGGATTTGGGCATCTAGATGTAGAAAAAATACAGTGAAAATACGGTATAAATGACTTTAAAAAATGACCCGCCTGTGTAGGACACTTGCCGTGAATGGAGCTTGCAGGACTGGAAGTTGCTCTGAGTGAGTCAGTGAGTGGGGATTGAGTGTGAAGGCATGAAGCTTGACTGTGCACTGCTGTGGACTTTATAAACACTGTACACTTGGGCTGCACCAAATGTATAACAATTTTTTCTTCATTAATAAATTTTCAGTTACTATAACTTTTACTTTGTAGACAGTCAATTTTTTTAAAACTTTTTTTGGTTTTTTTTTGTTTGTGTCAGGGTCTCTCTTTGTCATCCAGTCTGGAGTACAGTGGCACAATCTTGGCTCATCGTAACCTCAACCTCCTGGATTCAAAAGATCCTCCCACCTCAGCCCCTTGAGTAACTGGGACTACAGGCATGTACCACTACACCTGGCTAATTTTTTAATTTTTTTGTAGCGATGAGGTCTCACTATGTTGCCTGTGCTAATCTGAAACTCCTGGGCTCAAGCAGTCCTCCTACCTTGGTCTTCCAAAGTGCTGGACTTAACAGGCGTTAGTCACCACACCCAGCCAACTTTTTGACTCTTGTAATACACTTGGCTTAAAACAGACACTCTGAGCCAGACCCAGTGACTCACGCCTGTAATCCCAGCACTTTGGGAGGCTGAGTGGGTGGATTGCTAGAGCCCAGAATTTGAGACCAGCCTGGATAACATAGTGAGACCTCATCTCTAAAAAAAAAATCCAAAAATTAGCTGGGCATGATGGCATGTATCTGTAGTCCCACTACTCGGGACACTGAGGCAGAAGGATTGCCTGAGCCCAGGGAGTTGAGGGTGCTGTGAGCCGTGATCATGCCACATCACTCCAGCCTGGGGGACAGAGTGAAACTTGGACTCACAAAAAAGAAAACAAACACATTATACAGCTGTACAAAAAACTTTTAAAAATATTCTTATTCTGTAAGCTTTTTTTCTATTTTTAAAATATATTTAACTTTTTAAACATTTTTGTTGAAAAGCTAAGTCACAGGCCAGGTGCAGTGGCTCATGCCTGTAATCCCAGCACTTGGGGAGGCCAAAGTGAGAGGATTGGGTTCAAGACCAGCCTGGGCAACATGGCAAGACCTCATCTCTACAATAAATCAAGAAAAATTAGCCGGGCATGATAATGCATGCCTGTAGTTCCAGCTACTTGGAAGGCTAAGGTGGAAAGATTGCCTGAGCCCAGCAGGTGGAGGCTGCAATGGCCATGAACATGCCACTGCACTCCAGCCTGGGCGATAGAGTGAGACTCTGACACACACACAAAAAAACCCCACAAACACACAGATTAACCTAGGCCTACACAGGATCAGGATCATCATTATCACTGTCTTTTACCTCCACATATTGTCCCACTGGAAGGTCTTCAGGATAATAACATGCATAGAGGTGTCATGACCTGTGGTAACAATGCCTTCTTTTGGAGTATCTCCCGAAGGACCTGCCTGAGGCAGTTTCACAGTTAACTTTTTTTTAATAAGTAGAAGTGTACTGTAAAATAGCAATAAAAAGTATTATAAATAGATAAACCAGTAGCATAGTCATTTACTATCATTGTCAAATATTATGTACTGTACATAATTGCATGTATGACCAAACCGCTGACAGCACAGTAGGTTTGTTTACACCAACATCACCACAGAGGTGAGTAATAAGTTACATGAGGATATTAGGGTGGCTATGATGTCACTAGACTATAGTGTCATGAGGTGATAGGCATTTTTCAACTTCATTGTAATCCTATGGGATGGCTATGTATATGTGGCTCATCATTGACCAAAATGTTGTTATGTGGTGTGTGACTATATATTTCATGCTTGTAATAATGTGTAATGATATAGTAGTGCATGAATATGGCAGAAATTATGAGGGTGGTATGAGACTGGCATTTGGGTAATGCTGACCTAAATCACCCTTTTTAGATGAAGAAGTGAGTTTAGGAGATGTGATTTTGGCTGGAAAGCTTTCTAATTTCAATTCAGATTCTTTTTTGCCTTCTAAGAAAAGTCGGCCTGTAATCCTGCGCCTTTGGGAGTGAGGTGAGTGGATTGCCTGAGCCCACGGGTTCGAGACCCGCCTGGGCAGCGAGACCTCATCTCTACAATAAATCAAAAAATCAGCCGGGCGTGGTAGCGCATGCCTATAATTCTGGCTACTCGGAAGGCTGAGGAGGAAGGATCGCCGGAGCCCAGCAGGTCGAGGCTGTGGTGGCTAGAAGCGGCCACTGCACTCCAGTCTGGGTGACAGAGTGAGACTCCAACTAAAAAAAAAAAGGAAAAGCATATAGCATCAGTATTTCCCCCATAAACCTACTTAGCTGTTGGGATAGTTACGTGCTCAATGAAAATGAAAATATTTAGTGCCACTGTCTAGGACTTTATGGAATGAGCACAGAACTCAAAGCAGAGTAGCTGAGTGGAGAGTCCTCATTATCAAAGAGAAGACGAGTTATTTTGGTTTCGTTTATTTAAAGTAATGGCCATTTTGGTCAATGTGATGTTTTACAAATCAGTAGTGTCTACTAAACATCTCGTCAAGAGCTGTTGATTTTAGAAACTTTTCCCCATAACTAGTTTTCTAAAACGTAAGAGGTACTGAACCTCTTCTGTTTAAAGTTAACATTTTACAGTATAATTTCATTTAAAATTTAGTAAGTCCCCAACTATCATGTTGGAAAGCCAGGTTCTGGGCTTATAGTGTCAGGAAGCAAAGCAGCAAAGGCCTGCTTATACCGAGGCTCCCTGGTGCCTGAGGCGGAGGCACGAGAGAAAGCTCCATGTTTTGTTCTTCCAGGAACCATAGCTGGTAGAATCCTGCTGCTGCCTCAAGTTGGGAGTGGTGAGAGGGCCCTGGGCAGAGCAGCTGGGCCTTGGGAAAAAGAGAGAACAAGGCATTGGGGTTTAGTTTTCCAGAGAGGAAAGCTCAAAAGCAGAACAGATACTGCCTTGGGTCTTCCAGACATCTATAAGCTGTCTTCTGTTGGCATGGTCACATGTGGTCTTGGAAGTACTTACTTGCACCTTTTGCCTTCTGAAACATGACTTCTCATACGTTCTTTCTCCCCTGTCCTTTGTTTTCCTGGAAATGCCTGGGTGTGCATTTATGTATTTGTATGTGTGTGTAGGGACTGATGACGGCGCCCAGGAGGTGGTGAAGGACATTTTAGAAGATGTAGTCACGTCTGCTGTTAAAGGTAAGAACCAAGGACAACCCAGCCTTTCCTCTTACCTCCTTCCTCGAAAAAAGCCTTCAGCCAAGTATTTCACTGGTAGAGTTCCTGCCTCCCTGCCCCGTGAACTCATGGAGCTCATGGAAACTGAGTCAGCCCATGTGTTCCCATCTTGTGGGATTCAGCAGTTACTAATTTTTTTTGAGTTGGAGTCTCACTCTGTCGCCCAGACTGGAGTGCAGTGGCATGCTCATGGCCACCCCAGCATCGACCTGCTGGACTCCGGCGATCCTTCCACCTCAGCCTTCCAAGTAGCCAGAACTACAGACGCGTGCTACCGTGCCCAGCTAATTTTTTATTTATTGTAGAGACGAGGTCTCACCAAGTTGCCTGGGCTGGTCTCAAACCTGCGGGCTCAGGCAATCCACTCTCCTCAGCAATGATTTTTTTTAGTGACTGATTTTTATTCTCTTTTGAGTAGGGGTCAGTGAACACAATCTGACCGTGTTAGGCTTTGGTGCTCCATGTGGAGACACAGAGAACTACTTCTAGATTAGGGGTGCCCAGGGTTTTTCTAAGAGTAGGCTCTGAGCCCTGAAGTCCATGTTCATTGCTACAGAGTTTTCATAGCCAGCCTTTGATGTGTTGTGGGGACAGTCCACATGTAACAGGTGTCGGGTGTCCAGGAAAACCTTATTCATTTTGTTAGACTTCATTAGTCCCTTAGTTTCATGGTATGGTTTCATTGGAATTGAGATTCGTATAGTTCAGGCTGAGTGCAGTGGCTCACACCTATAATCCCAGCAATTAGGGAGTCAGAGATGAGAGGATTGCCTGAGCTCAGGTATTCGAAACTGGCCTGGGCAACTTGCAATAAATAAAAAAGTTAGCCAGGCATGGTAGTGCGCACCTGTAGTTCCAGCTATTAGGAAGGCAGAGAGGGTAGAAGGATTGCCTGAGCCCAGCAGGTTGAGGCAGCAGTGGCTGTGAGTGTGCCACTGCGCTCCAGCCTAGGTGACAGAGTGAGACTCCGGCTCAAAACAGCAACAACAACAAAACACCAAAACTTGTATAGTTCAGAATGAATTTGAAATGATTTTTTGTTTTTGTTTTTGTTTTTATCTAAGATCTCAGGTCAGTGGTTGTGTGTTGAACATTCAGTTTCAGTGCCAATAAACCATTAATTGGTAGAGAAATAGAACATTTAGTGAATTACAGCCTAGTACAGTGGTTCACACCTGTGGTCCCAGCACTTTGGGAGGCCAAGGCAGGATGATCACTTGAGGATAGAAGTTCAAGACCAGCCTGGGCAAATACTGAGACCTTGTCTCTAAAAAAAAATCTAAAAATTCAGCCAAGTGTGGTGGCATGTACCTATAGCTCTTATAACTTGAGGGACTGAGGTGAGAGGGTCACAAGCCCAGCAGGTTGAGGCTGTGGTGGTCATGTGTGTGCTACTGTACTCCAGCTTGAGCAACAGAATGAGATCGTCTGTTAAAAATAAATAAATGTGGTGAGTTGCGGTCAGCATTTTTTTTTAATGAAAGAGAATAAAATAAAATAGTACAGACAGTCTGACTGCAACACATTTATGAAATGTGTTTCACTTGCTTGTGTGTACATGTCTGTATTGGGACACAAAACTGTAAACATTAATTTCTTACTGAGGTCATGATTTGAAAGCCACTTCTCTAAGTCCTAAGGCTATATGTAGATTCTGTTTCTTTCCTTGTTTTTTTGAGTTGGAGTCTCACTCTTGTTGCCTAGGCTGGAGTGCAGTAGCATGCTCACAGCCACTGCTGCCTCGACCTACTGGGCTTAGGCAATCCTTCCGCCTCAGCCTTTCAAGTAACTGGAACTACAGACACACACCACATGCCTGGCTAGTTTTTGTGATTTATTGTAGAGGTGAGGTCTCACCAAGTTGCCCAGGCTGGTCTCGAACCTATGGGCTCTGGCAGTCCTCTAGCCTCGGCCTCCCAAAGTGCTGGGATTATAGGCTGACCCACCATGCCCGACCAGTTCTGTTATTTTTTTAGTTTCTTGTGGAAATGTCTTTGAAATAGGATCATTTTATTTCATACATTTAGATTTGCTTCTGGGATATATAAAAGTTATTATATGCTGGGCACAGTGGCTCATGCCTATAATCCTAACACTTTGGGAGGCCGAGACGAGAGGATTGCCTGAACCCAGGGGTTCAAGCCCAGCCTGGGCAACTTGGTGAGACCTCCTCTCTACAGTAAAACAAAAAATTAGCCAGGCGTGGTGGCACGTGTCTATTGTTCCTGCTACTTGGAAGTCTGAGGCAGAAGGATCACCTGAACCCAGCAGGTCAAGGCTGCAGTGGCCATAAGCATGCCACTGCACTCCAGCCTGGGTGGCAGAGTGAGACTCCAACTCAAAAAAAGAAAAAAAAAACAGAAAAAGTTATTACGTAGTGATTATCTTGGTCACTTTTGTGTTCTCCAGCCCTTACCACAGAGCCTGGCATGTAATAGGCACTTGATAAATACTTATTGAATGAATATATGCATCGTAAACCTTTTGAAAATTGTGCTTATTCAGTTGTTCGATGTGCTTTCTATAAAGATGCACGTGATAAGTTTTTCTTAGAGTTCTGTTGGTATGCTGATCATCAGATATGCTTTCCTTCATTGAATGATGAAATCTAGTTAACTTTTTCTTTGAACTCTTTCCCTTTTTTCACATGGCTCCTAGAAAGCTCAGGTTTACATTTTTCCTATAACTAAAGTTTTCTGTCGTAACTGGCTGTCCTCTGATTCCTGTATTGTCCATTTAAAAAAAATCTGTGCTTTTCATGCTTAGCTGCTTCTCATCTTTTTCAGAAGTGGGCAGGGTAGACAGGGCTGATGCATTGCATAATCCTGGGGGCACCATTGACATGGGTTGTAATTTGAATGAAGCCCCTGGGGTGAATTGTACACTGCTGTGGTCCTGCCAGTGGGGCTGTGGATGACAGATACTCGTAGAGCTACAGCGTCACTCTGGCCTGCGCTTCTCTGTAGTATGTCAGCAGTGAGTCAGTGTCACAAGAAAAGGAGGGACAAGCAAAGCTGGGAGGTTACGGGAGTAACATTTTTTTGGTTGTTAGGCAGTCTCCTGGGATAAGTAAGTACGGTACTAATTTGGGGCTATGACTTTGCACTTATGTTTTAAGAAGCGGCAGAAAAACATGGTCTGACAGAACCTGCGAGGGTTCTGGACGAACTGGAGTGCCAGGAATGTGCTGTTCCCCCAGGAGTTGATGAAAACTCACAGACCAATGGGATAGCGGATGACAGGCAGTCCTTGTCGTCGGCGGATAATCTGGTATGTCAGTGATCATCCTGCACAGATTCATTGCAGTCTTACTTTTTCAAACAATGCAGATTGAAATCTTTTATCAAAAGAAGCATTAAAATAAGCAAGTTCAGTTCAGTTGTTAGTCACACAGTCCTGGCCTGATGCTCTTTATATTAGCAGGTTCAGTTTTTGGAATGTGCTAATGGTGGTTGTATATAGCTTACTGAGACTTCTAAAATCTTAAATTTCCTGCTATTTTTCTTCTGTCTCAAATAGTATACATTTGTTATAAAAAATAAGAAAATATATAATTCCCACTGGGCATGGTGGCTCATCCAGCACTTTGGGAGGCCAAGGTAGGAGGATTACTTGAGTCCAGGAGTTTGAGACCAGCCTAGGCAACATAGCAAGACCCTGTCTCTACAAAAAAATTTAAAAATTAGTTAGATGTGGTGGCACACACCTGTAGTCTCAGCTACTCGGAAGGCTGAGGTGGAAGAATCCCCTGAGCCCAGGAGGTTGATGCTGCGGTGAACTGTGATTACACCATTGCACTCCAACCTGGGTGACAGAATGAGACTCTGACTCCAGAAAGAAAGAGAGAGAGAGAGAGAGAGAGAAGGAGAGAGGGAGAGAGAGAGGAGAGAGGGAGAGAGGGAGAAGAAGAGAGGGAGAGGGAGAGGAGGAGGGAGAGGGAGAGAGGGGAGGGAGGGAGGGAGAGGAGGGAAAGGAAAGGAAAGGAAGGAAGGAAAGGAATCTATAGAAGGAATTCATTTTTTACTAGGCTGTGATTGCTTGGTTCAGCACTAGGGCATGGACATCTCTTCGTATCAGTACATACATATCCAACTAAATTTTTTCATGACCATGTAAAGTTGTATATGGATTGACCGTAATCTATTAACCAAGTCCCCATTAGGGATGATGCTTCTAGTTTTATCACAGGAAACAATTCTATAATGAATATCCTTGTAGATAAATCTTGTGCCCATCCTTAATTCTTTCTTAAGTATAAATTCCTACACGTGGTATTGCTGGGTCAAAGGTTTGCAGCTTTAGGCTTTTGATCCTGAACACCAAGTTAGTCTTCTGGGAAGGTATTGCTTGAATTCCTGCCCACTTATAGGCTCTCAATGCCCATTTTCCAATCCCTTATTAAAACTGGGCAGTAGCATTCATCCACATCTTTGCTAGTCTGACAGGAGAAATAGCCTACTTTAATGGTCAGTAATAAGGGCATTTTGGTTTGTTTTATTTGTCCTTTTCATTTCTTGGTGAATTTCTTATCCATGTTTTTTTGCCTGTTTTTCATTTGAGAGAAGGGTTTCCATAGTTCCTTAATGAATTATAAGAACTTTTGTATGTTGAAGATATTAGTCTTTGTTATATGTTACAAATGTATATATATATTTTTTTGAGTTGGAGTCTCACTCTGTCACCCAGACTGGGCTGCTGGGCTCCGGCAATCCTTCCGCCTCAGCTTTCCAAGTAACTGGAACTACAGGTGCGCACTACCACGCCTGGCTAATTTTTGATTTATTGTAGAGATGAGGTCTCGCCAAGTTGCCCAGGTGGATTTTGCACCCGCAGGCTCAGGCAATCCACTCACCTCGGCCTCCCAAAGTGCTGGGATTACAGGCTGAGCCACTGAGCCCGCCCGTTACAAATATTTTTTATTTGCATGTTTTATTTTTATTACACTTTACCTTTTTAGATAAAGTAGTTTATTTTTTAGTGCCTATCATTTCTTTCCCATTTATCCTACAACAGGATATAACAAATACCTTTCTTACCCTTGCTAATAAAATCACCTATATTTGTCTTAATTTTTTTAATGGTTAGACTTTTGATCATTAATTATTTTAAACCACTTCTACCAGCTGTTTGAAGGACAAGAGCCAAGGTTGCTGTAATGACTTTCATAGTTTCTATTTTGCCGTATATTCCCCTTCCCAATACCCCCCACCTCCCTTTTGAGTAAACAAGTTAACTGTTGGTAGCATAATCGCCATAGGATAATTACATTTCTTATTTTTGACAAGAGTTATTCCTTTGTTTTGCCCCTTTGGTTTTTTAAAATCTGTTTCTGATTGTAGGAATCAGATGCTCAAGGACATCAAGTGGCTGCTAGGTTCTCCCACATTTTGCAGAAGGATGCCTTCCTCGTGTTTCGCTCCCTGTGCAAGCTGTCGATGAAGCCCCTTGGGGAAGGCCCTCCCGATCCAAAGTAAGCAGACAGCAGTTCTTGGCCGTCCCAGCCCAATGATCAAGGAACATATGGTACTTCATACTCCCCTGCTTCCAGGAAGTCCCAGTGCTATGTCTCTGTTGTTGTTAGTGCAGTTTATTCAGGGTGGTTTTGCAACTTTTCAAACTCATGCTGTCTCTACAGTCTTTCACATTGAATTGTCTCTGTATCCCCATCAACCAAGATTTTGCCCAGCTTAGCTTTTCTTGGTTTATGTGCTAAAAACAATTAGTGTATTGAACATGCACCCTCTTTGTACTGATAAATGGATTGAATCTCCTGATGCGCAGTGGGGAAGGGTAGGATGTCTGTAAATGTCAGTTACCTGTTTTGTGTGGAAACCTCTGCTTCACAGATTGAGATTTGTTGTTGTTGTTGTTTTTGAGTCAGTCTCACTGTGTCGTCCAGGCTAGAGTTCAGTGGCTCGCTCACAGCCACCCCAGCGTCAACCTGCTGGGCTCAAGTGATCCTTCTGCCTCAGCCTTCCAAGTAACTGGAACTACAGGTGCTCGCTACCACACCCAGCTAATTTTTGATACATTGTAGAGATGAGGTCTCACCAAGTTGCCCAGGCTGATCTCAAACCCCTGGACTCAGGCAGTCTTCTTGCCTTGGCCTCCCAAAGTGCTGGGATTACAGGCTTGAGCCACTGTGTCTGGGCCACAGATACAGATTTAAGCCCCAGGTTCAACATAGGGAAGCCAGATATTTCTTTGTAGTAAACTCTTACATGGATATCAGCACTGTGGAGAGAAGACAGCAGAGGCTTCAGAGCCAGAGAGAGCTGCATTCAGGTCTTGACTCCTCTACTGGAGCAAGCTCTGTGACCGCATGAGTTACCCAATGTCGTCTGAGAAGTGGGGATATGGAAAACACAAAATGATATAGGTGTTGTCCTGAGCACAGGGCCTTGTACTTTATAGTCATATTGTCATTATAATAATCCTCACCTCACCTATTGAGAATGCTGCTAATATTATGATAACCATTAGGAAAATGGTTCATGGAAATTTTCAATTTCTTACCTTCCCTGAGCTCGGGGATGCAGAGTGGGAAGGGAGAGTTGAGGTGAGTGGATACAGAGCACAAACCTCATGGTGAATAAAGATAGACTGGGCCAGGTGTGTCGCCTCATGTGAGTGAAGTAGTCATTGATTGTACCAGTGTGGTGGCAGAACCTGCTTTCCAGAACTAGTTGACACTGCTTTTGCTCCTACTGTATTCTCTGCTTTGCGTTGGGGAGAGACAAAAAGAGTAAGAGTTGGCAGCTCTTGTTCTCAAAGGGCCTGCAGATTCCAGGAGCACCCACCTCATGCCATCTGCCCTCCTCCTGACATTTAAAAGCCATTGCTAATTCTCAGCTCACTGGCTTCTCAGAACATTCCACTCCCTGGTAGAGGAGCAAGTCCTCTTCAAGCAGCCTTCTGTTTTATACTGCATCTTTCAGCCCCGTCATGTTGTTTCATTTTTTCTGCCAGATCCCATGAGCTGCGTTCCAAGGTGGTTTCCCTGCAGCTGCTCCTCTCCGTGTTACAGAATGCTGGCCCAGTGTTCAGGACTCACGAGATGTTTATCAACGCAATCAAGCAATATCTCTGTGTGGCCTTGTCCAAAAATGGTGTCTCGTCAGTGCCTGATGTCTTTGAGCTCTCTCTCGCCATTTTTCTTACTCTTCTTTCGAATTTCAAAATGCACTTGAAAATGCAGATAGAGGTATGAACTCCAAATTTGCTTTTTTGTTTGATGGCATTTATACCAGATGAGTTAACTGTTGGTGGCATACTTACTTAGAACTGCAATTACACTGTCTGCTTGCTGGCACGCCAGCAGCTAGGAACTTTCCAAAGGAGAGAGAAAATACGTTCTTATAAAAAGTTACTGCCCTCAAATCCTGTATGCCTTTTATTTTCACCAAAAGTTTAAAGTATGTGGTCTGTGTGCTGGGCTCAGCACCCCCAACATATTTGTTTGGCCTGTAAATTGTTTGAAATCATTTGAATTAGTTGCCAAATTGAGAAATCCTAGTTTACCTGAAAATTCAGATTTCTAGCTTCTCTCATAAAATCACAATGCCTGCGTTTCCACATGACAGCTCCCTGATGGGCCCCACCCTGCTAGTTGTGCCCAGGAGGCCAAGGTCCCACTGCTGCCAACAGGGTGTGTGTTCCGCTCTTTTCCACCTACCCAGGCTGCCTCACTTATTACAGGACTGGCTGAAGATGTTGTAGTTTCTGAGCCCTAACTGGAACTTAATTGACGTTTTCCTTTGTCTTCATATCATATAGGTCTTTTTCAAGGAGATTTTCCTGAACATTTTAGAAACATCAACAAGTTCTTTTGAGCACAGGTGGATGGTCATTCAGACTCTGACGAGGATCTGTGCAGGTATTTGCACCCTGAGGGCACTCATCCATCAACTTGCTCCTAACCCTTTGGATGCTTTAATCTGCCGAAACTCAGATTAAGACCTTTAACTTCTTTGAGAATATTAATGAAATGTTGGGGATAAAAGGCTGTTTCGGCCTAATGTCTAGTTCTGCTCCTTCTCTTCTTTTGTAGAGAATGACCAGTACAGGCTTGTTTGCCTGGGACTTTCTGGTTTTAGCACCAAAAGTCCCACATCCCAGAACCCCCCCCAATCCTGACAAACTGGGACACTTGGTCATCCTACCTATGAGCTGAGTGTGATTAACAAATCACAGGCCGGGCGAGGTGGCTCACGCCTATAATCCCAGCACTTTGGGAGGCCAAGGTGAGAGGATTGCCTGAGCCCGCAGGTTCGAGACCCGCCTGGGCAACTTGGCGAGACCTCATCTCTACAATAAATCAAAAAATTAGCCAGGCGTGGTGGTATGCACCTGTAGTTCTGGCTACTTGGAAGGCTGAGGCGAAAGGATTACATGAGCCCAGCAGGTCGAAGCTGCAGTGGGTGTGAGCAGCATGCTACTGCACTCCAGCCTGGGCAACAGAGTGAGACTTCGACTCAAAAAAAAAAAAACACACACGGAAAAAAAAAACAAATCACGAGGCCTAGGGTGTTCGTGCTGCAAACTTGATTGGGTGCTCCAGGAAATTTGTATTCACCTTACACCTTACAGTTGTTTTATTTCCAATATAGAATCTTCAAACATTTGTCTGTCATTAAATTTTATTTCATAAAAGTAGCACAACTTAAGAGGTGAATCAGACAATTGTTGGCTACTTTTTTAATGAGAAAAGTGAGCCTTGGAGGGGTGGAATGAAGTCCCTGAAGATTCAGTTACTGCAGAGGCAGGCCTAAAAACATCCATGCCTCCTAACACTTCCTTGAATTTCTGACATACATTTCCTGAATGAGATGTAGCCACCTGAGTCGGTAGTTCACTAGGGAACTTTGTTAGCAAACAAAGTCTTGTTAATAAGAAAATGTGACTGCTGTTTGTCTTTGATCATAATTTCTAATACTGGTGTGTTATTTTCCAAGATGCCCAGTGCGTTGTGGATATTTATGTCAACTACGACTGTGATTTAAATGCTGCTAACATTTTTGAGCGTCTTGTAAATGATTTATCCAAAATTGCTCAGGGAAGAAGTGGACATGAGCTGGGAATGACACCTCTGCAGGTAAAAACACTGGGGACACTCTGTTGTATTTAAAGTTTATTCATTTCAATAAACATTTATCAAGTGTCACACTGTGTGCTAGGCACCATCCTCAATGTGGGGGATACAGCAGTGAATAAAACAGAGGTACGTGTGCACACACACACTTCCTGCCATCATGAAATGACAATAAAGAAGTCAGCTGCCAGGTGAAAAGTAAAGCAGGGCCAGCAGAGAGGAAGTGCCGGAGGGGGTGTTGCAATTCTCCGTGGGTCACCAGGGTAGTATCCTTGAGAAGGTGACGTTTGAGCTGAGGCCTATAGGAACCGAGTTCATGCTTAGTCCCCTTTTGAAAGAATCTGTGGAAAACAGAATCCTAGTGTCCACCACAGGCAGTGAAGATCGCCAGTTATTAGCAGATTGCCTTATTATTAGAGTGCCTACAAAGAAGATAGGATCCTTCACTTATGGTCTCTGGTCATTCAGGGTCTATGAGCCCCTGGAATTGTGTAGAATTTTGGCATATGGACATTTTTCCTATGAAAGTCATAGTTGTCATTAGAATCACAGAGAGATCTATGATGTCTGAGATGCCATTTTGAATCTAAAACATTTGCATTTTTTAGATTATCTGCAGCTCATATTCAATTTCTTATTTAAGAAATGCTACATTTATTTCTTTGGTTAGAGTCAAAATCTGAAGTGCAGTGACATTATCAGAGCTCACTGCAGCCTCAAGCTCTAGGGCTCAGGCAGTTCTTTTGCCTCAGCCTTCCGGGTAGCAGGGACTACAGTCGCGTGCCACCATGTCCAGCTAATTTTTTTTATTTTTTGTAGAGACAAGGTCTCACTTCATTGCCCAGGCTGGTTTCAAACTCCTGGGCTTAAGTAATCCACTCATCTCAGCCTCCCAAAGTTTTGGGACTATAGTTGTGAGCCACTGTGCCCAGCCTTATTTTTAAAAATTAGTATTTTTATTAACTTAGAGGGTGAACATTAAAATGGAATGCATCTCTGGGTACTTAAGGAATAACTCACCCACAGTCAGGATCCAGATTCTCATTTACTTCATAATTCAAGATTCTTGTCTTCTTTTTTCAGGGTCATTGGTTAAGATTCTATTATTTTAAAAAATAAATTTTTTATGTTTAAAAAATTTACTTAAGCAGTAAATGACAACTTTTTAATAATCCAAATAACATTGTTCATTTTAGCAGAGCACATCCCATGTTTTTGCTGCTGTGAAGTTTGTTATGAACACCTATAGAGATATCCAGGCTTTTTGCAACGTGTTCTTAATACTTGTGTCGCCTGTTAACTTCTCCGTGGGTTTGTTTTATCCTGAATAGCACCAAATGTCAGGGATTATCTTGTATCCTCACAGGAGTCCCTAGAGTCCTGTAGGTGTCTGTTCTCTTAATTGTTCTGCTAAGTGTCTATACTGTGTCACTGTGTCCTTCAGGAGCTCAGCCTGAGGAAGAAAGGCCTGGAGTGCCTCGTGTCCATTCTCAAATGCATGGTGGAGTGGAGCAAAGACCTGTATGTGAACCCCAACCACCAGGCCAGCCTTGGTGAGTGGTTGCTGCCATTCTGCTTGCATTCATCACAGGCTGCCAGAAGAGTTGTCTTAGTGTGGTTATCTTTACTCTCCCAAAGAAGATAAGGATAAAATGAAAGAAAAGGAGTTTGCTAAATACCTGTAGTATTGTAAAGTTCTGCTTTTTAATCTGTCTGGAATTTGGGGGGAAGAGTGTGAAGTTGTACCCTAGCTTTATTGCTCCTGATGGAGAACCAATTGTTCCAACATTTTTTTAGTAGTCCCTCCTTCTCTCACTGATTTGAGGCATCACCTTTATGATATACCAAATTCTCCCTCATCTGTTAGTCTGTTTCTGGATTTTCCTATTCTGTTCTGTTGATATGTTGATTCTTGCACCAGTACTGTACTTTTCAGACTATTAGAGTTGTATAAATTTTGGTACTTTGCAGAGTAAGTCCTCCTATTCATTGTTTTTTAAGTGTTTTGACTGTTTTTACTTCTCTTACTCTTTCATGTGAATTTTATAATTAGCTCATCAAGTTCCATGAAAAAATAAGTTTTAGGTAAAGCATCTGAGTGATACTAAGGCTTCATGCTTATGATCCTCATAGTACGAACTTGCTGCTCAGGTCTGTGCCTGAGCAGTCTTTTTCTGGGAAGGTCTTTCTGGGAAAGAGATTGTGAGGCCAGACCTAGCTCTGACATGTCTGTGTCCCATCTGCTTGTTTGGTTTCCGTTGCTTTTATGTCACTACAGGTCAGGAGAGGCTCACGGATCAGGAAATGGGGGATGGGAAAGGCCTTGACATGGTAAGAAGGAGCAGCGTGACATCCATGGAGTCCACGGTGTCCTCGGGGACCCAGACAGCTGTTCAGGATGACCCAGAGCAGTTTGAGGTCATCAAGCAACAAAAGGAAATCATCGAACATGGCATCGAGCTGTGAGTGTGGCTGCCACTCTAGCAGAATCTCTTGGGGCCTCTGATAAAGCCTTGTTTTTCTCTGGGAACCTGGGACTGACTCCTAGAGGGGAAAGGCCTGTTCCCAAAGGTTCATGCTGCCACTTGTAGCAGAGCCTGCTTGAGTCAGAGTGAGTGCATGAGCGTGCATGCACACATGGGAGAGAGAAAACTTAAATACCTTTGTGTGGTTGATGCAGCCTTTTTTTCCCTTCCCTGATGAAAATGATAAAACCAATTGGAAAATACCCAAAAAGTGTAATTTATGTATATATTTTCTGAACCATTTGAAAGTGATTTGTAGCCATCATGATACTTCAACCATACATCTCTGAAAAATAAGGACGTTCTCCTGTATAACCACAGCAGCAGCATCATAATCGCTGGTAAATCATTGTGTTTCTTTCCAGTTTTTTACACACATAAACATGCACATAATTTTATACCCTATCCAGCTTTTTTTTTTTGAGTTGGAGTCTCACTCCGTCGCCCAGGCTGGAGTGCAGTGACACAATCACCATCACTCCAGCCTCGACCTGCTGGGTTCTGGCGATCCTTCTGCCTCAGCCTTCCAAGTAGCCAGAACTACAGGCGCGCGCTACCACATCCAGCTAATTTTTAAAAAAATTTATTGTAGAGACGAGGTCTCGCCAAGTTGCCCGGATAGGTCTCAAACCTGTGGGCTCAGGCAGTCCACTCGCCTCAGCCTCCCAAAGTGCTGGGATTATAGGCTGAGCCACCAAGCCTGGCCCTGTCCAACTTTTTAATGATTAGTTAACTTATGAAATTAAGTTTAAGAGTTGAAGTTACAGTGCTCATTAATTGAAGTACTAGTGTCATTTTTACTCTTACCAGCTAAAGATTACTTAGAGGTGGGCCCAGTGTGTTCTCCCCACAACAGCAAAAGTAATCTTTTAAAAACATAAATCAAATCATGCACTCCCTGACCTAAAATCCTTCCATGTTTCTTGCTCCTGCAGTGTGGTGTGACCTGGCCTCTGACTTCCCTCACTGACCTTACCTCCCACCAATACCCCTGAGTCACACAACACATTTTCAGTCCCTTGAACACCTCTAACTCTTTTTGCCATGGTCACTCTGCTTGGAAGAACCTTTGCTTTTTTTCATCCCCCAGACTTGGTAAAACATCTCTTCTTCAATCCTCCTGTGGCTGCACTGCCTGAACAGGTCCTGAGTTAGTCTCTGTCCTTGCCCCTGTTCATGTCTTTCACGGTCCCTACCAGTTTGTGCTTGCACAGTTCATGGATATCACTCCAGTGTAGGCCTGGTAGATAATAAGTTAAATCTATACATGGTTTAATTTTGTCTCCCTTTAACAAGAAGTACTAGGCTGGGTGCAGTGGCTCATGCCTGTAATCCCAGCACTTTTGGAGGCAGAGGTGAGAGCCTGGGCAACATGATGAGACCTCATCTCTACAATAAATATTTTTTTTTTTTTTTTTTTTTTT
>NW_007249738.1:527374-530671 GCF_000164805.1 Carlito syrichta
CTACCACGCCCGGCTGATTTTTTGATTTATTGTAGAGATGAGGTCTCGCTGCCCAGGCGGGTCTCGAACCTGCGGGCTCAGGCAATCCACTCACCTCAGCCTCCCAAAGGCGCGGGATTACAGGCTGAGCCACTGAACCCGGCTCTACAATAAATTTTTTAAAAAATTAGCTAGGTGTGGTGGTGCACATCTGTAGTTCCATCTACTTGGAAGGTTGAGATGGAAGGATTGCCTGAGCCCAGCAGGTCGAGGCTGTGGTAGTCATGGGAGGAGTACCATTGCACTCCAGCCTGGGCAACAGAGTGAGACTCCAACTCAAAAAACAAACAAACAAAAAACAAGAAGTACAATATAACAGTACCTAAACTATCTATTTCTCAAGTAAATGAAATCTGAAAGTGAGAAGTCTGAGGCCGTTATGGTGACTTATGGATGTTGGGTATCCAAGCTCTTTTAATCTGTTGGCTTCACCATGCCTAGCACATAATTTTTATCTTCAGGGTTGCCTCATGGCTTAAGATGACTACTGGAGTACCAGCCATCCACATATATTCTGGAGAAGAAGGGAAAAAGAGCAAAGAGTATATACCTTCTGCCTGAGTCAGCTTTGTTGAAGCATCCTTCAGGAAGTACCCACAGCACTTTTGCTCATATTTCACTGGCTAAAACTTTATTGAAGGAAGGCAGGGAAGTGACTTTTTATTCTGGGTGGCATTGTGCCCAGCTAAACACATAGGGTTTTATTTATGTTGGAGACAGGGAGATGGATGTGAGGTGACAACCAGCAGACACTGCTGTAACTGGGTCAGATACTGAAGGTGGAATTCAGAATAGTTAACCAGGACACACAGGACCTTTCAGATAATATGTGATGACTTGTTCTTAGTATTCTATTGTAATTTATCTCAAATACCAGCTTTTTCTATCATCCAGATTTTGCAATAAACAATCTTTTCTTGAAACAGGTTCAATAAGAAACCCAAGAGGGGGATCCAGTTTCTCCAGGAGCAGGGCATGCTGGGAACGTCAGTTGAAGACATTGCCCAATTCCTGCACCAGGAGGAACGCCTCGATTCTGTAAGACTGGGGGTTTAGCACTTGCATGTGAGTTGTCAGGTGATTCTGAACCCTTGTCAACCTTCACCTCAAGACTGGCTAGCCCTGAGTATTTTCTATTGTCCACCCCTGGTTATAGCAGTCCTGTTTATCCGTTTGGCCGGTGTTGCAAAAAGTGCTTTGGGAATAAATTAGCCTCCCAACAGGTGGGTACATACGTGGTAGAGCACTGTCAAAGCCAGAAGTGTCCCTTGACTGTTAGAAACTGTTTGCAGTTTATCTGCAACTAGCCTTCCCCTGAATGTGCCCCATCATTCTCTCCTTTTTTATCTTTTATTTTTTGGAGTTGGAGTCTTACACTGTCACCTAGGCTGGAGTGCAGTGGCACGATCATGGCCATTATAACCTTGACCTGCTGGGCTCAGGCAATCCTTCCATCTCAACCTTCCAAGTAGCTGGAACTACAGGCATGCATCACCACACCTTGCTAATTTTTAAAAATTTTATTGTAAAGATGAGGTCTCGTCATGATGCCCTCCTAGGATGGTCTTCAAGACTCCTGGGCTCAGGCAATCCTCTTGCTTCTGCCTCCCAAAGTACTGGGATTACAGGCGTGAGCCACTGTGCCCGGCCCATTCTCCCCGTTTTTAAGTCTCTTCTGCCCCCTCCTCTTCCTTCATCCATGGCAGATGGGCTGAACTGGAATGGCCTGGTGAGTGGGCAAGTCAGGGAGTTCTTCAGCTTTTTTAGCAGTCAGCCTTTTCTGGATGTCTAGGGTAGCTTTTGCTGTGGGTTCATATTTGACCATTTCTAGAAGTGAGTGAGTATGTATGTTTCAGACCCAGGTAGGCGATTTTCTGGGAGACAGCACAAGGTTCAACACGGAGGTGATGTATGCCTATGTGGACCAACTTGACTTCTGTGAAAAGGAATTTGTCTCTGCCCTGCGGACATTCCTAGAAGGTTTCCGCCTACCTGGGGAAGCCCAGAAGATTGACAGGTTAATGGAGAAATTTGCTGCAAGATATATAGAGTGCAACCAAGGGTAAGCACCTTATTTGAGTACCTTCCATGTCGTGTTTTTACCTGCATCAGAACACTAAGCTTAATTTGTTTGAGGTTTAATCTTTCTGATCTGTGCCAAACAACTAAAGTTTCTGTTCACTATGAGCCAGGTACTATGCTAAGGGATTATCTCATGTAAGACCTCACAACAACCCTGTTTGTGTCCCATTCTCCAGAAAAGGAGATTGAGGACCAGATAAATTAAATGATCACACAGCTAAAGCCAGTGTAAAACTGCTGTAAAAGAGTAGTTTTATGAGTTCTGAGGAGGCAGTTTGGCAGGCACCTCTTTCCTAACCTAGAACAGTTCCCTGATTTAATACATGAGGTAGAGTTTGTGAAGTTTGGTTTTTCATTGAATACATACTATGAGCAGGCTACGGAAATGACTGTGTAACCCATAAAAACCACCATAGTATATGATTTTGTCTTGGGACCTCTTTTGATGGGTGATTTGTGTTTTTGTAGAAATTGGAAATAGAAAAGGAAGCATATACCTTTATTAAACACTTCCTATGTGTGGGTCATGCCATGGGTTTTACATGCATTTCATTTAATTAATGATAAGCCCGGAAGTAGTATTCCTGTTTTACAATGAGGAACTGAGACTCTGGAAGATTGAGCAATCGTCCAAAATTAGTCAGTTAGAAAGTAGCAGAGACAAGAGTTCATGTTCTTTCGACTGAACATGAAATTAGAAATGTCAGAATATAGTGGGAACATGATATGAAAGCTGTTCAGCAGAAACATTTTGATAACAATTTGCTTCTCAAGTCAACTGGGCTTTTTTTTTTTTTTGAGCTGGAGTCTCACTCTGTCGCCCAGACTGGAGTGCAGTGGCCGCTCCCGGCCACTACAGCCTCGCCTGCTGGGCTCCGGCAATCCTTCCGCCTCAGCCTTTCAAGTAACTGGAGCTACAGGCGCGCTACCACGCCCGGCTCATTTTTGATTTATTGTAGAGATGAGGTCTTGCCAAGTTGCCCAGGTGGGTCTCGAACCCACGGGCTCAGGCATTCCACTCACCTCAGCCTCCCGAAGGCGCGGGATTACAGGCTGAGCCACCGAGCCCGGCTTCAACTGGGTTTTTATTTTTATTTATCTATCTATCTATCTATCTATTTATTTATTTATTTATTTATTTATTTATTTATTGAGTTGGAGTCTCACTTTGTCACC
>NW_007249738.1:530768-542238 GCF_000164805.1 Carlito syrichta
TTTTTTTTTTTTTTTTTTTTTGCTTCAGCCTCACGTATGATGAGGCATATATCCACATATTTTTGTCTTTTTCTTCTTGCCTAAGGCAGAAAAGTCAGTCTTTACTAACATATTGTTTAGAACACCATAAATATTTTCCTTTGTATTTATACTGTTAAATGGTATAATGAAGGCTGAGTGTGGTGGCTCACATCTGTAATCTCAGCACTTTGGAAGGCCAAGACAGGAGGATTGCTTGAGGCCAGGAGTTTAACACCAGCCTAGACAACACAGCAAGACCTGTCTCTACCAAAAAAAAAAAAAATTAGCTGGGTGTGATGGCACATGCCTATAGTCCCATGTATTCAGGAGACTGAGGCGGAAGGATCTCCTGAATACAGGAAGACAAGACTGCAGTGAACCATGATTGTGCCAGTGTACTCCGGCCTGGGCAACAAGACTGAAACCCTGATACAGCAATCCCACTACTGGATATCTACCCTAAGAAACAGAGGTCATTATATAAAAAAGACACCTGCTCCATTGCAGCACAGTTCACAATTACAGAGATGTGGAGTCAACCTAAATGCCCATCTACCAGTAGATAATGAAAATGTCGTCTATATATACTATAGTATATATAGACTATGCAGCTATATAAAAGAATGAAATCATGTCCTTTGCAGAAACATGAATGGAGCTGGAGATCATCATCCTAAGTAAACTGACTCAGAAACAGAAAACCAGATACTGCATGTTCTCACTCATATGTGGGACTAAATGGTCAAAGATGGAAATAATAGATACTGGGACACCAATAAAGGGGAGGGGAGGAGGAGTTAGGTTTCAGAAACTACCTATGGGGCACAATGTTCACTATCTGGTGAATGGGCCCCCCGAGACCCAATCCCCACCACTACACAATATGTCTATATGGCTGGGCACGGGGGCTTAGCCTGTAATCCCAGCACTTTGGGAGGCTGAGGCGAGAGGATTGTCTGAGCCTCGGGGCCCGAGATCAGCCTGGGCAACTTGATGAGACCTCGTCTCTACAAGGTCTATCACAAGAACTAGCCAGGCGTGGTGGCGTGCATCTACTGGAAGGCTGAGGCGGAATGATCGTCTAAGCCCAGCAGGTCTAGGCTGCAGTGTCCATGAGTGTGCCATTGCACTCCAGCCTGGGCAACAAGGGTGAGACTCCAACTAAAAAAAAAAAAAAATGTCCATGTAACCAATATGCATGTATACCTCCTGAATCTAGAATAAAAAGCTTAAAAATACATATGTGTATAAAATAATGAATAATATAAACTGTAAATAACTAAGCAGCAGTTCCAGTCATCTTTCTCTCTGGTGCCAGCATGTTGCATGGCGCAGGGATAGGACCAGAGAGAGGCATGTGAGGCACTAGTGTCGGCTGTGGTGAGGGACTTACTCTTAGGGTTGGCATCAAATGTGAGGATCTCCTGACATCTTGTGCTCACTTGTTGCACTTGGCCCTGGATGCTCCTTTCAGGTCTTTTTAAAAATTGGACTTGTGGTTGGGCTCAGTGACTTAAGCCTGTAATCCAAGTACCTTGGGAGGCCAAGGTGAGGGGATTATCTGAGCCCACGGGTTCAAGAACAGCCTGGGTACCTTAGCGAGACCTCATCTCTACAGTATATCCAAAAAAGTACCTGGGCATGGTAGCATGTGCCTGTAGTTCTGGTTACTTGGAAGGCTGAGGCAGAAGGATCACCTGAGCCCAGTAGATTGATGCTGGGGTGGCCATGAGTATGCCACTGTACTCTAGTCTGAGCAACAGAGTGGGACTTCAGCTAAAAAAAAAAAAAAAAAAAAAAAAGAAAGGACTTGCAGCTGCTTTATTGAAATAAGCCTAAAATCTGACACATATTGCATGAAACCACTTACCTTAACTGGAATCAGAGGATCAGTGAACTAGATCCCTATTAATTAGCCTTGCACCTTCCAAACCTCGTTGCCATGAATGTTGATATTCGAAATCTTTTCTTCCAGACAAACTCTGTTTGCTAGTGCCGATACTGCCTATGTCCTGGCATATTCAATTATTATGCTCACTACAGACTTGCACAGTCCTCAGGTAAAAGATTTTAATGTGTACATTGTAGTAGCTAAATAAGTAGCTTTATTTGAGTAATTGGATGTTTTTTATGGTTTTTGTTTTTTAAAATTTCAGGTAAAAAATAAAATGACAAAAGAGCAATATATTAAAATGAATCGGGGAATTAATGATAGTAAAGATCTACCAGAAGAATATCTTTCAAGCATCTATGAAGAGATAGAAGGCAAGAAGATTGCAATGAAAGAAACAAAGGAGCATACAATTGCAACCAAATCCACTAAGCAGAGTAAGGTCTACTGGCAAATGATTTCCATTCTAAGTTTTGAGTGTATCAGAATGCATGATTAAGTACTAATTTGCATATCTAGATATCAATAGGAAATTTGATTAATTATTATGATTATGTTGGGTTTTTTTCATAATATCACTACCTTGCTAGATTTGTGACTAGGAACAAGAGGGAGTTTAAAATAAGTAATCTGAGAGCTAAATTACCCAAAAAAGGTGTTCTTTAGAATTTTGCTTTAATTCCAGTGGTGACTGTGCCCAGGTTGGTTAGAATTCTGTTAGTTAAGGCCCCTATGCAACTGTCAGTTTCTCTAAGAGGCAGCAGAGTGCAGTGGTCTAGAGCAGAGGCTTTCAAGCCACACCATCTTGGATCAAGTCCCAGCTCTCCTACTTATTAGCTTTATGACCCTGGGCAAGTGAGTTAACCTCTCTGCCTCACTTTTCCCACCTGTAAAATGGTAATAATGTTTGTAGCAGATGCATGAGGTGGTGGGAAGACTTGGGAGGTAATCACTGTGCTTCCTTTAGAATAGCGCCTGGCCTATCACAAGCACTTGGTAAGTGTTAACTGTGCGTACCATGCTCTTACTTCCTTACAGATGTAGCTAGTGAAAAGCAGCGACGGCTCCTGTATAATTTGGAGATGGAGCAGATGGCTAAAACAGCCAAAGCTCTGATGGAAGCCGTTAGCCACGCCAAAGCCCCGTTTACAAGTGCTACTCACTTGGATCACGTCCGGCCAATGTTCAAAGTGAGTTTCTGAGAAGTTAGAGCACCTGTGGCTAAGCCTGATTCTGGAGTTGGCCAGCTGGAAGCTCACTGGTGAGGTTACAGTGGTAAAGAGATGGAGGAGAGGAAAGGACATGTCTGGATGCTTCTGTCTGAATGGTAACTCAAGCAAGTCCTTCCTGCACATCCTTTTGGATGATGCTGGGGAAGTGCCAGCACCAGCTGTGGACTCTGCCAGCAGAGTGGCTGGGTTTGAGTCCTGGCTTTGCCACTTGGTAGCTGTATTACCTTGGTCAGGTTATTTAACCTCTCCCTCTGTTCATTATCTGTAAAACCGGGCCAAATACAGGATTGCTATGAGAACTGGGGACGTTGAGTGAATTAATAATTATTCAGGCAAAAGATAAAAGGACAGTTGTATTGGGATATTATCCCAGTGGCCTTAGGGTTAGTATAGTAGATGAGATTAGATGGAAGAAAAAGACAGTAGCCTGAGGGCTCTCTATTTTTAAAATGTCTAGAAAAGATATATATTCTATATATATAGCACATCATTTTTCTTTAATTTTTTTTTAAGAGATGAAGTCTTGCTAGATTGCCCAGGCTGCATTTAGGCTTAAGTGATCCTCTCACCTCAGCCTTCTGTGTAGCTGGGATTACAAGTGCCTGCCACCATACCTGGCTTCTCTAATGTTTTTATGTTTTAATGTTGTTGTTGAGTTGTGGTCTCACTTTGTCACCCAGGCTGGAGTGCAGTGACGCAATCACAGCTTACTGCATCCTCAACCTCCTAGGCTCAGGCAATCCTTCTGCCTCAACCTCCCAGGTAGCTACAGGAATACAGGTGCATGCCACCATGCCCGGCTAATTTTTATTTTATTTTTATTTTTGTGGAGACAGGTCTCAGTGTGTTACCCGGGCTGGTCTCAAACTCCTGGACTAAAGCAATCCTTTAGCCTCAGCCTCCCAAATTGCTCAGATTACAGGTGTGAGCTACCACTTCTAAACCTCGAATATGTTTTTATAGTAATTGTCAGTGTCCTGTTAAGTGATCAATTTTAGAATTTTGTGACCTTTTATTTCCAAGGAATTTCAATAAAGGTGGAAGAAAAGTAAAGTCTAAGTATTTTAAATTAGAGATCTTTCAGTAAACTAAGTTATAGAACATAAATCGCTTTTGGGTTTTATTTTGTATGCCAGCCTCTGATTGATAACGACTACTTGGTAAACTATGTAAAGAAGGACTATCAAGCCACCTATAGATTCATCAGGGAACGGAGTATTCTGAGATTTACTAGTGATGTCGTGGTGGCACACTAGCCATACATTGGCAGTTCTTTCTTTTGAAATATATGTTTAGTATGTAGCACATTTATAGCAATAGCTGTGACCATAGCTTAGGAGGAACTCTTTTATATTGTCAATAGATTGAAATCAAAATAGCAGTGAACTTGGCATCCTGGCTGTTCCTCTAACAGTGTAGTCTCTAAGTGCTTCTTCCATACCAGAACTCTGGATGTTACTGAAACCTTCCTGCCTTGATAGCTGGTGTGGACGCCACTGCTGGCAGCCTACAGCATTGGATTACAGAACTGTGATGACACTGAAGTGGCCTCCCTGTGTTTAGAAGGCATCCGATGTGCCATTCGAATTGCCTGTATCTTTGGAATGCAGGTGGGTGGAAGTCAGCAACACTCCAGAAATAGTGGTGTGTTGTGTTCTTCTAGACTTGGCAAGACTTAGAAACTGTAAAACATTTCCAGCTAATCAAGTCAAAGCAAACATTTTACTGATGCCCACTGAGAAGAAATCAGTAGCTTTGTACTAGTTGATTATTAGGGGGGGAAATAATTGGAGATTTGGATTCAAACTTTCTTTAAGTGTAGGTGGGATCCAAGCTACTTGATTGGACCTGGCAAAACAGTTTCCTATGCATCTGCCTAACTTGTCTGCTCTGGTACTTAAAAATATTGTATTTTCCTTTTAAGGTTCGAATCTATTACAATTTCCTGTGTTTCCAATTCTCCTCTGGGGAAACAAATAACTCAGTGCAATATAAATATGTCTGCAGACCTTTTGAATCTTGAAAAATTGAAGCAAACAAATTAAATATAACTCTTAAACTGTTATGAAATCAGGAGGTTGTCAATCCCATGCATCACTTTCTAAGTCATTAAGAAGTTACACCTATTTGTTCTGAAAAACTAAGTCTTCTGTTCCCATTTATTTTATCGTTAAACATTTTATTTTGTACCAACACTGCAGTCTTTGAAGTCAGGCAATCTGGGTTTTAAAACCTGGCTCTGCTGCTTCTCCAATCATGTGACATTGGTCCAGCTAACTTCTCCCTAAGACATCATTTATAAACTTGAAAATGTAGACTGCCGGGCTCGGTGGCTCAGCCTGTAATCCCGCGCCTTTGGGAGGCTGAGGTGAGTGGATTGCCTGAGCCCGCGGGTTCGAGACCCGCCTGGGCAGGCAAGACCTCATCTCTACAATAAATCAAAAAAAAAAATTAGCTGGGCATGGTAGAGCGTGCCTGTAGTTCCGGCTACTCGGAAGGCTGAGGCGGAAGGATCACCAGAGCCCAGCAGATCGAGGCTGTGGTGGCCAGGAGCGGCCACTGCACTCCAGTCTGGGCGACAGAGTGAGACTCCAGCTCAAAAAGAAAAGAAAATATAGACTTACCTTGCAGGATTGTTGCAGATATTAGAATGTATGTGACAATCTTAGCGTTCAACAGAGAGAATGGAACATAGGTCAGATAAGTTTGATTGAAGTCCATTGGAAAGGAGAGAGCTACTTCTCAGATGTGTCAGTTTGTAGTAAGCCACGATGGGATGTTCTGGTGGCAGGAGGACATCAGTATGGAATGAATGATGGGCATGTTAACGTGCAGAAAGCCTGACAGTCTGCACATGGAAGGTCTCAGAGAAGCCCAGGGCTCCTCCCTGCAGTGTGAAAATGATTTTGAGTCACGGTGTTCTCTTATCTCATGGGCTTCGGTACAGCTGGAACGAGACGCCTATGTGCAGGCTCTTGCTCGCTTCTCCCTGCTCACAGCCAGCTCCAGCATCACAGAAATGAAGCAGAAGAACATCGACACCATCAAGACCCTTATCACAGTGGCTCACACCGACGGCAACTACCTGGGGAATTCTTGGCATGAGGTATGTGTCTCTTTGAATTGCCTCTTATTCATTCCTTTTATCCCTTTTATTCAGTGCTAATCTCTTTTGGTTAGTTCCATTTTTCTTTTCTTTTTTTTTTTTGAGTTGGAGTCTCACTCTTTTGCCCAGGCTGGAATACAGTAGCACGCTCATGGCCACTGCAACCTCGACCTGCTGGGCTCAGAGGATCCTTCTGCCTCAGCCTTTCAAGTAGCTGGAACTACAAGAGGATTGCGTGAGGTAAAGACCAACCTGGGCAACATAGTGAGACCTTGTTTCTACAATAAATAATTTTTTTTTTAATCAATTGGGCAGGCATGGTGACACATGCCTGTAGTTCCAACTACTTGGAAGGCTGAGGTGGAAGGATCCTCAAAACCCAGCAGGTCAAGGCTGCGGTGACTGTGAGCAGGTTCACTCCAACCTGGCCAACAGAGTGAGACTCCAACTCAAAATAAAACAAAGAAAACAGTGCATTAATAGTTTACTGGTAATAATTTAGGAGTATGCTGTGTGAAGAAATCAGGGGATGGTTTTCTTTGATGAAATTAAGTCTATTTTTCAGTCAAGAGGAAGGCAATTTATAAGTAAAAGTACTTGTTGGTGCTCAGTGGTATAGGGGAGTTCTGTACTCTGTGGGTGGATTGTAAGGTCAGCAAGAAAGGCAGCACTCAGCTTTCATCCTAAGTTCATATGAAGTTTCCTTGGGCCTGGAGATCTGTGTGCTATTCCTTAATAAATTTTGCGTAGCTAGTGCTTCCTCGGGTAGAAGATGGGGCCAGTTTCTGTTTCTTCAGATAAGCTTCAGATAAGTTTGTGTGTGTACAGGTATGTGTACTCAAGCGTCAGAAGCACCTCAGGGCCAGGAGGTGCTTACCTCCCCTGCATGCTTACCCTAAGGCACTTATTATTTCTTCAGTTAACCAAGTAATAGTGCAACTCTTTCAAGTGCTAGGCACTCAGCAGTGAACAGGACAGAGCTACCACCCTTTTGGCACCTAAGGCAGAGAACAAATGGTATAATGTTTGTAAAGTGGTATGCACTAAGAAAAAAAAGTGTGATGGGGGTAATGATGGGAGATGTGGTCTCAGGGTAGTCAGGGAAGGTCTCTCTGAGGGGGATACTATTGTCTGAGCTGGAAATTGAAGGAGTGAGCCATGGGGAAGCAACATTCCAGGCATCATCAACAGCAAGTGAAAAGACCCTGGGGTGGGACCAGAGATGGCAAGCTATAAGGGACAATGTAGGCTGGGCATGGTGGCTCAAACCTGTAATCCCATCACTTTGGGAGGCCTAGGCAAGAGGATTGCCTGAGTTCAGGGGTTCGAGATCAGCTTGGACAACTTGGTGAGACCTTGTCTCTACAATAAATCAAAAAATGAGCTGGGCATGGTAGCACGTGCCCGTAGTACCAGCTACTTGGAAGGCTGAGGCAGAAGGAACACCTGTGCCAGCAGGTTGAGGCTGCAGTGGCCATAAGCGTGCTACTGCACCCCTGCGTGGGCAACAGAGTGAGACTCCAACTAAAAAAAAAAGAACAGGCTGGTCTGTTGTGTCTTAGGGGGAGTGTGGTGGAAAGGGATGTGGGAATGCTATGTCAGACTAAGTGGTGCGCTTACTGAGAGGCATGATGGGTAGAATCCCCTGCTCTAGTCAATACTTTTTCTCTCATTACTGAGCACTTACAAATCTGCATGAACCTCTGTATGGCCTAAACATCTCTATTTGCATAAATGTCTCCAATGTACCAACTTTTCTTTAATGACTAACTTAAGATGCCCCTTTTCAAACTGTAAAGTGGGAACTTATTTGTTCATGCCTTCTTTTCATTAGATCTTGAAATGCATCAGCCAGCTGGAGCTCGCTCAGCTGATAGGAACTGGTGTGAAGACCCGCTACTTGTCTGGGTCCGGGCGTGAAAGAGAAGGGAGCCTGAAGGGCCACACATTGGCAGGAGAAGAGTTCATGGGCCTTGGCCTTGGTAAGACACCAGGCCCCACGTGGGCTGTCACGGATTAGCTAATTTAAAGAGTGAAACCCCTCTTGTCTCATCAGACTGTCATGTAAATGATCTCTTCTTCATGTGCAGCAGACTGTACTTATGAATGAAGTGGACATGCTGCTTCAGCTCTCTTGTGATTACATTGTTGAGTAAAGTGTTTCATTTCACCAATATCAGCAGAGTGCATTACATTACTCTTGTCACTGTACCTATAACTCTACTGAGGAGAAAAGCTGTTTGCTTTAAAAAGGCTACAGCTCTAGTGCCCGATAATAGAGGGGCATGTGTGTGTCTCTAGGTTTTAAAGGATAGATTCAGCATTTTTTCCACATCCATTGGGGGACTTTTATTAAATAGTATTCTTATGCAAGTAGAATTATTTCTGGCTATATATTGGTTTGAGAGTAATATAATAACATAACATAATAACAGTAAATAACATGATAATAGCTACATAACATAACAGCATAATAATAATAGTAAATAGGGCAAGCAAATGTGCCAGGCTGCATTCTGAGCCCTTGGTTTATATGTTTTAATTCATTTCCTCCTCATAACCTAATGAGATAGGGACTATCTTCCTATTTTATTTTATTTTCTGAGTTGTAGTCTCACTCTGTCACCCAGGCTGGAGTGCAGTGGTGCACTCATAGCTGTCTCAGCCTCAACCTGCTGAGTTCAGGCGATCCTTCCACCTCAGCCTTCCAGGTTGCTGTAACTACAGGCGCACGCTACCATACCTGGCTAATTTTTTTTATTTATTGTAGAGATGAGATCTTGCCAAGTTGTCCAGGCTGGTCTCGAACCCCTGGACTCGGCAATCCCCTCACCTCAGCCTCCCAAAGTGCTGGGATTATAGGCGTGAGCCACCATGCCCAGCTAAAATGGGGGTTGTAATAGCACCCACTTCTCAGGGTGCTTGCGAAGTTTACTGGAATGAAATCCTGTAACATGCACCAAGCTTTCTTCAGGCCTGAGTAGTTACATGTTCTAGGAGCTCTGCATTAGTAGCAGTTGATTCTGATTTGTTCTCCTAAATGTAAAAGACCACAGAGAAAGGGAAGTGATTGGTACAAACAAGAGAACTTACAATAAGAATGTATGCCAAATGCTAAAATGTAAGTTTAGTTTTATTTTATCATCAGTGAGGATTCTTTTTTCTTTTTTTTGCCTGTGAAACCATTCTCATTCATGTCACTAGTCTCTACATATTGATGCATCTGGATATTTTGTTTGAAGTACTTGGCTGCATTTAAATACTACTGATTTTGTGCATCATGTTTCAGGTAACTTGGTGAGCGGTGGAGTTGATAAAAGGCAGATGGCCAGCTTCCAGGAATCGGTTGGTGAAACCAGTTCACAGAGTGTGGTCGTAGCTGTGGACAGGTAATGATCTGATTCTTCAGTGAGGCTGGACCACCTAGACTTTCATTATTTTTTCTATAGTTAATAGGCATAAATGATTCCTGATTTGTTTGACTGTTATAAACGTTGACAGCTCCAGATTACTTAAGCTTCATATTCATTTGAGTTTTTATCTTAAATTGCATTATGACCTTTTTTTAAAAAAGTCTTTAACATTATGACAAATTATGTAAAGAGTTTTTGCTTGTGCTAATATTTTAAATTACTTTGTTTCCTTAGTGGAAATTATATTTTTAAAAAACACATGAAGCATATAGTATTTAAAGTCGACCCATGAGTGAGAGTTGACTTAGTTGATAGTTTCCATTTCTTTTTTTTCTGAAAACCTTTTCATTATTTCTGTTTACTTGAAGGTTAACTTTTTAAAAATCCAGGAGAGATACAGATAGTCTTATTTAAATTATTCTAATTTCAGAGCATTTTTATCACTCCATAAAGAAGTACTTATTAGCAGTCAGTCCCCATCTCCTTCCTTTCCCCCATCCCTCAGTCCCTTTAATCAGTAATCTACTACCTATACAGGTTTGCCTGCTCTGGACATTGTTGAATTGTCTATTTTCCCCTTTAATTCTATCCTTTTTGTGCCTTACATATTTTAGGACTCTGTTAGATGCATATATGTTTATAATTACCATGCTTTATTAATGGATTAAGCCTTTTATCATTATACAATATTCTTTGTCTAGTAATGACTTTTTATTTCATCTGTTTTGTCAGATGTTAGTGTAGTCAGCCTAGCTCTCTTCTGGTCATTGTTTCCATCGTGTATCTTTATTCCTACCCCTTTATTTTCAGTCTCTTTGTGTCTTTGACTCTAAAGTGAGTCTCTTGTAGACACTGTATAATTAGATTGTTTATTTGATTCATTCTCCCAATCTCTTTTTTTTTTTAGAATATTTAGTGTTTTTGCTAGTAAGGTGGGATTTATGTCTTACTATTTTGCTACTTTTTAACATGTCTTTTTTTTAAACATCTTATTTTTTTGTCTTCCCTCTTCCTCTATTATTACTGCCTTCTTTATGTTAAATAGACATTTTCTAATGTATCACTTTACTTTTTGTTGTTTATTTTACTACGCTTTTTGCAGTTACTGTCATGCACCCCATAATGACATTTTAATCAACAACAGACCACATATACAACAGTGGTCCCATAAGAGTATAATACTGTATTTTTACTGGACATTTCTGTGTTTACATATGTGTTGATACACAAATACAATACCATTGTGTTACAGTTGCCTACAGTATTTCAATATAGTAATGTGTTGTACAGGTTTGTAGCCTAGGAGCTATATACCATATAGCCTGGGTGTGTAGAAGGTTATACCTTCTGGGTTTGTGTAGGTACACACTATGATTTTCACATGACAATAAAATCACTTAATGACACATTTCTCAGAACGTATACCATTGTTTAGCAATGCGTGGCTGTTGTCTTAGTGATTACCTTGAGGTTTGTGATTAATATCTTAACACTCTAGTTGAATTAATATCAACTTAATTTCAGTAGTATAAAAAAATTTGAGTCTAATACAGCTTTGTTTCCTTCCCCCTCATTTGTGCTTTTATCATCATGCAAATTGTATATTTACAGATATATAGCCATCAACACAGATTGATGATTTTTGCAGTTGTCTTTTCAATTACACAAGTTTTTAAGAATTACAAACAAAAAATGTATTGTCCTTTGTACTTTCCTTTATACTAATCTTTACCTGTACTCTGTTTCTTCATGTAGTTTTGAGCTATTGTCTGGTTTACTTTCATTTCTTTTTTTTTTTTTTTTGGGT
>NW_007249738.1:542258-550512 GCF_000164805.1 Carlito syrichta
CTGCTACCACGCCTGGCTAATTTTTGATTTATTGTAGAGATGAGGTCTCGCCAAGTTACCCAGGCGGGTGTCGAACCCACGGACTCAGGCAATCAACTCACCTCAGCCTCCCAAAGCGCGGAATTACAGGCTGAGCCACCGAGCCCGGCTTACTTTCATTTCAACATGAAGGATTTTATTTATTATTTCTTCTTGTATTATTTGTCCTCCATTCAGTTTTGAAGAATATTTTTGTTAGATATAGAATTATTGGTTGGCAATCTTTCTTTGAGTGCCTTGAACATGTTATCTCAATGTCTTTTGATCTCCTTGGTTTCTGGTGAGAAATCAGCTATTAATCGTAGTGAGGATTCCTTGTGCTAATGAGTCTCTGTTTGCTGCTTTCATGATGTTCTCATTGTCTTTGGTTTTCAACAGTTTTGTTACTACATGTCTGGGTGTGGCTGTCTTTGAGTTTATCCTACTTGGAATTTCTTGAGTTTCTTGTGTGTATAGATTGTTGTTTTTCTATCAAATTTGGGGAGTTTTCAGCCATTGTTTCTTCAGATGTTCTTTTAGCCCCTTTCTTTTGTCTCCTTCTGGCACTTCCATTACGTGTATGTTGGCATGCTTGATGGTGTCCCGTAGGTGTCTGAGGCTTTGTTGGTTTTTCTTAATTGTTTTTTTTTAATTTCTGTTCATCATGTTAGACAATTTCATTTGACAGCTTCAAGTTCACTGAGTTTTTCTCTTCTGCCAACTTAGAACTGCTGTTGATCCCCTTTGGTGAAATTTTTTTTTTTCAGTTGGAGTCTTACTCCGTTTCCCAGGCTGGAGTGCAGTGGCATGCTCATGGCCACCCCAGCGACGACCTGCTGGGCTTGGGTAATCCTTCCGTTTAAGCCTTCCAAGTAGCTGGAACTGCAGGCATGCACTATCACGCCCAGCTAATTTCTTTTTTATTTATTGTAGAGATGAAGTCTCACCAAGTTGCCCAGACTGTTCTCCAACTCGTGGGCTCAGGCAATCCCCTCACCTCGGCCTCCCATGGTGCTGGGATTACAGGCTTGTGCTACCACACCCATACACTTGTGAATTTTGTATTTCAGCTCTATTGTTTTTTACTCCAGAATTTCTGTTGGATACTTTTTTATTTCTTTATTTAATATTCTCTGTGTGGTGAGACATTGTTCTCATATTTTTCTTTCATTATTTAGATATGATTTCCTTTAGTTTTTTGAATATATTTAAACTTACTAACCTTAAAAACTTTGTCTATAAAATTTAACATCTAGGCTTCCTTGGGAACAGTCTCTGTTGACTGATTCTTTTCCTGTGACTGAGCCATCTTTTTCATTTCTTTGCTTATCTTGCCATTTTTTTGTTGTTGTTGTAAATGACATTGAGTTGTAATTGAGTTGTAAAGTAATTCACACCCGTAATCCTAGCACTTTAAGAGATGGAAGCAAGAAGATTGCCTGAGCCCAGGAGTTTGAGACCAGCCTGGGCAACCTAGCAAGACCTCATCTCTACATTTTTTAAAAAATGAGCTGGGCATGGGGGTACATGCACGTACTTTCAGCTACTTGGGAACCTGAGATGGAAGGATCATCTGAGCCCAGGAGATTGAGGCTACAGTAGCTATAAGTGTGCTGCTGCATTCTAGCCTGAACAACAGAGTGAGACTCTGACCTTTGGGAAAAAAAAAGGAGAAGAGAGAAAGACGGGAGGGAGAAAGGGATAATATAATGTGGCAACTTTGACTATCACATTTTTTTACCCCCACCCAGGGTTTGTTGTTATCATTGCTCTTTGCTTGTTTAGTGATTTTTGTAAACTCATTGTGTATAGTTTTTATTCTTTTTTGACTGTGGCTACTGAAGTCTCTGTGGTTTTGTGGTCAGAGATGTCCTTAAATGCTTGGGACCTTTTCTTTAGTCTTGCATCCTTTTCTCTGCCTTTGCCCTCACATGTTCACATGGAAGCTCAAAGTCAGCCAGGGTTGAGAACTTATCCTCGTATCGTTCATAGGTGCATGTAGAGCCTGCACACATGATGCTGTCTAGATTCCCAGGAATGTGTTGGAGCTGTTCAAACTCCTTGAATGTCTCATTCCCAGCTCTTCCTTTTAGGTTTTTGACCAAGTACTTGTTTGCCTCCTGTTAGTGCTACCTCCTGTAACTGAAATGTTAAAAGTTGTTGCTGACTGTTTTCAATAAAAGTTCCTGGGGAAATGCTGTTTGTACTGAGTGAGGTCTGAGTTAGCCAAATAATGTCAGTTCTTTGAGACTGGTGTTTTGGGGGAACTTCTAGGCTATTCTGCCCCCTTTAGTGGCTGCAAGGCCGCTGATTTCACAGTTTCCATTATTTTGAAGCTGTTGGTTTTTAAGACTTCCTGTGAAACTGGGCAGAGAATAATGAAAATAGGCCAAATTAAAGTGCCACAGCACTCACTGTTTAGACCAAGATTCAACCATTTTTCTTAGAAAAAAAAACTTTTCAGATTTTTGTAAGCCTTTAATTTCAAGAGTTCAATTCTAAAAAAGTTAATTTTGATCATTTTTACCCAGCATCCTTTTTATTCTTATGGAGGAGCAGCTATTTGGAGGTTCTCACTCTGCCAGTTCCCACTGATGTCCCATCACATGCTATTACATTTGACTTTTCCTCTTGCCCCTTTTGATATGTCGCCTTTTCTTTCTCTCATTATAAGCTTTCTGTTCTTAATTCAGTTTATTGACCAGTTTAATTTTCTTTTTTTTGAGTTGGAGTCTCACTCTGTCGCCCAGACTGGAGTGCAGTGGCCACTCCCAGTCACCGCAGCCTCGACCTGCTGGACTCCGGCTATCCTTCCGCCTCAACCTTCCGAGTAGCCGGAATTACAGGCGCACACTAATTTTTTTATTTTATTGTAGAGATTTACCACGCCTGGGTAATTTTTTAATTTTATTGTAGAGATGAGGTCTTGCCTGCCCAGGCGGGTCCCGAACCCATGGGCTCAGGCAATCCACTCACCTCAGCCTCCCAAAGGCGCGGGATTACAGGCTGAGCCACCAAGCCCAACTTATTGACCAATTTTACACTTGTGGTGCCTCATCATTTTATTTTGGTAGAGGTGCTAGGCTTGAAATGTTTTCTCTCTGCCTTTTCTGCATGTGTGAGAAACTTCAGCTTTCACATCTAGTTTTTAAAAAATAATAATCTGTGTTTCCAAGGTCATCTGGCTTATTGCCTGGAAGTACTGAGATAAGCAAAATAGCCCTTGAGCTACCAAATCTAATTTTTATTATGTCTGTAATTATCTTTCTAGAATTTTTACTGGATCTACCAGATTGGATGGAAATGCAATAGGTATGTATTTGACTTACTGGTGACAATTACAGAAGCCTTGTGTTGTTACTGTCTAACTGTTACTAACAAGGCTTTGCGTGTGTTGTTGGGTCTGGCCTGTAGTTGACTTTGTCCGCTGGCTGTGTGCTGTGTCCATGGATGAATTGGCTTCCCCCCACCATCCTCGCATGTTCAGCTTGCAGAAGATTGTGGAGATATCCTACTACAACATGAATCGAATCCGACTGCAGTGGTCCCGAATATGGCATGTGATTGGAGATCACTTCAATAAGGTAATTCTTCAGATTTAAAAACTACTCCATTGGTGTAAAAAAAAATGTAGGTGATTACATTCAAAAAAGAAGTGGTGAAGGCTGGATACAATGGCTCATGCCTGTAATCCCAGCACTTTGGGAGGAGAGGTGGAAGGATTACTTGAGCCCAAGAGTTCAAGACCAGCCTAGGCAACATAGTGATACAAAAAAAATTTTAAATTAGCTGCGTGCGTGTAGTGGCACACACCTGTAGTTCCAGCTACTCAGGAGGCTGAGGAAGAAGGGTCACCTGAGCTCAGGAGGTCGAGGCTGTGGTGAGCCATGATTGTGTCACTGCACTCCAGTCTGGGCAATAGAGTGAGACCCCCAACTCAAAAAATAAATAAAAATAAAAAAGAAGTGAAAAAGAGTTGGCCCTGTTTTTTAGGTGCCTATAATTCATTTTTCCTTTGGAGTCAAGGACAACTTGATAGGAGTAACATCATATTTATGTATTGAAATAATTCATGTGGAATGATTTAAAAATCCAGTAGTGTTGAAAATACTTTAATATTCCAGCTGAAGGTTAACACTACAAAGATCATCATAGTCACTGGACAGACTGGTACTTGCAAGCATTGTGAAATCCAGGAGACATTCGTTTTTGTTTTTGTTTTTGTTTTGTTTTGTTTTGTTTTGTTTTGAGTTGGAGTCTCACTCTGTCGCCCAGACTGCAGTGCAGTGGCATGCTCCCGGCCACCACAGCCTTGACCTGCTGGGCTCCGATGATCCTTCTGCCTCAGCCTTCCAAGTAGCTGGAACTACAGGCGCATGCTACCATGCCCGGCTAATTTTTTGCTTTATTGTAGAGATGAGGTCTCACCAAGTTGCCCAGGCGGGTCTTGAACCCGTGGGCTCAGGCAATCCACTCATCTCAGCCTCCCAAAGCGTGGGATTACAGACTGAGCCACCGAGCCCGGCTAAGTTATTTTTTCTTAGTTCATACTCCTGCACCTTCAGCCCTTTCTCCAGGATTTCTTCTGTTGGCCCCTTGAACTGTGTAGTTTACTTCTCCTGATGCCAAAGGATCTGACAGTGTGTCTAGCTTTGGAAAACACAGGAGTCTGGGCTATGAATTGTTCCAAAACCTTGGCTGCCCAGGTCAGTCTGTCTCCACTCTCCCCTGCACAGATATTGAAGCAGAGCTTGCAGATACAAAGTTCCCACAGGGGGTTCTCCTTTTCACCTTTATCCTGCACCATGATGGAGAACAAGAAGAGAAAGTCCTGGAGGCATTCTTTTTTTTTTCCTTTTTTTTGAGTCAGAGTCTCACTCTGTTCCCCAGGCTGGAGAGCAGTGGCACAATCACGGCCACCCCAGCGTCGACCTGCTGGGCTCAGGCGATGCTTCCACCTCAGCCTTCCAAGTAGCCAGAACTAGAGGCTCTCGCTACCATACCCAGCTAATTTTTTGATATGTTGTAGAGACGAGATCGCACCAAGTTGTCCAGGCTGGTCTTGAACCCCTGGCCTTCCTCTCTCCCGGACCTCCCAAAGTGCTGGGATTACAGGTTTAAGTCACCACGCCTGACCTGGAGACATATCTTTTTTTTTCTCCCATTCCCCTGGAGGCATTCTTTTTTTTTTTTTTTGAGTTGGAGTCTCACTCTGTCCCCCAGATTGGAGTGCAGTGGCCGCTCCCGGCCACCGCAGCCTCGACCTGCTGGGCTCCGGCGATCCTTCCACCTCAGCCTTCCGAGTAGCTGGAATTACAGGCATGTGCTACCACACCTGGCTGATTTTTTTATTTGTTGTAGAGATGAGGTCTCGCTGCCCAGGCGGGTCTCGAACCCTTGGGCTCAGGCAGTCCACTCACCTCAGCCTCCCAAAGGTGCGGGATTACAGCCTGAGCCACCAAGCCCGGCTCCTGGAGGCATTCTTAATGGCCTAAGATTTAATTATGTTCCATAGAATTTTGCTACTTAATATCACTTCTTTCTTTTTTTTTTTTTGAGTCAGAATCTCACTCTGTTGCCAGACTGTAGCGTAGTGGCATGCTCACAGCCACCACAGCCTTGGCTCATTGGGCTCAGGTGATCCTTCCGGCTCAGCCTTCCAGATAGCTGGAACTATAGACATGCACCACCACGCCCAGCTAATTTTTTGATTTATTGTAAAGGTGAGATCTTGCCAACTTTTAAAGTTGTAGTAAATGACACATCAGATGTTTTATTTATTCCATATGTGTGTGCACGTGTCTGCATGTATATAACAAAACATATTATTAAAAAAATTTTTTAAATTAGCTGGCCAGGGGTTCAAGACCAGCCTGGACAACTTGGTGAGATCTCGTCTCTACAATATATCAAAAAAATTAGCTGGGTATGGTAGCGAGAGCCTCTAGTTCTGGCTACTTGGAAGGCTGAGGCGGAAGGATCGCCGGAGCCCGGCAGGTCAAGGCTGCGGTGGCTGGGAGCGGCCACTGCACTCCAGTCTGGGCAACAGTGAGACTCCAACTCAAAAAAAAAAAAAAAAGAAATAATTGATGTGAGCTGGGCATAGTGGCTCATGCCTGTAATCCCAGCACTTTGGGAGCCTGAGGTGAGAGGATTGCCTGAGTCCAGGGGTTCAAAACCAGCCTGGGCAACTTGGCGAGATCTCATCTGTACAATAAATCAAAAATTTGTCGGGTGTGATAGCGCATGCCTCTGGCTACTTGGAAGGCTGAGGCGGAAGGATCGCCGGAGCCCGGCAGGTCAAGGCTGCGGTGGCTGGGAGCGGCCACTGCACTCCAGTCTGGGCAACAGTGAGACTCCAACTCAAAAAAAAAAAAAAAAGAAATAATTGATGTGAGCTGGGCATAGTGGCTCATGCCTGTAATCCCAGCACTTTGGGAGCCTGAGGTGAGAGGATTGCCTGAGTCCAGGGGTTCAAAACCAGCCTGGGCAACTTGGCGAGATCTCATCTGTACAATAAATCAAAAATTTGTCGGGTGTGATAGCGCATGCCTCTGGCTACTTGGAAGGCTGAGGCGGAAGGATCGCCGGAGCCCGGCAGGTCAAGGCTGCGGTGGCTGGGAGCGGCCACTGCACTCCAGTCTGGGCAACAGTGAGACTCCAACTCAAAAAAAAAAAAAAAAGAAATAATTGATGTGAGCTGGGCATAGTGGCTCATGCCTGTAATCCCAGCACTTTGGGAGCCTGAGGTGAGAGGATTGCCTGAGTCCAGGGGTTCAAAACCAGCCTGGGCAACTTGGCGAGATCTCATCTGTACAATAAATCAAAAATTTGTCGGGTGTGATAGCGCATGCCTCTGGCTACTTGGAAGGCTGAGGCGGAAGGATCGCCGGAGCCCGGCAGGTCAAGGCTGCGGTGGCTGGGAGCGGCCACTGCACTCCAGTCTGGGCAACAGTGAGACTCCAACTCAAAAAAAAAAAAAAAAGAAATAATTGATGTGAGCTGGGCATAGTGGCTCATGCCTGTAATCCCAGCACTTTGGGAGCCTGAGGTGAGAGGATTGCCTGAGTCCAGGGGTTCAAAACCAGCCTGGGCAACTTGGCGAGATCTCATCTGTACAATAAATCAAAAATTTGTCGGGTGTGATAGCGCATGCCTCTGGCTACTTGGAAGGCTGAGGCGGAAGGATCGCCGGAGCCCGGCAGGTCAAGGCTGCGGTGGCTGGGAGCGGCCACTGCACTCCAGTCTGGGCAACAGTGAGACTCCAACTCAAAAAAAAAAAAAAAAGAAATAATTGATGTGAGCTGGGCATAGTGGCTCATGCCTGTAATCCCAGCACTTTGGGAGCCTGAGGTGAGAGGATTGCCTGAGTCCAGGGGTTCAAAACCAGCCTGGGCAACTTGGCGAGATCTCATCTGTACAATAAATAAATTTTAAAAATTAGCCAGATGTGGTGACGTGTGCCTGTGGTTCCGGCTATTTGAAAGGCTGAGTGGAAGGATTACCTGATCCCAACAGGTCAAGACTGTGGTGGCCGTGAGTGTGCCACTATACTCTAGCCTGGGCAATAGAGTGAGACTCCAACTCAAAAAAAAAAGAAAAAGAAAAAAAAAAATTGATGTGAACTTGCTTTAGAAAGGAGATGCGAATCATTACCATTATTGTACCTTGTATTCTTGTCCAAGCCTTTGATGGCTGAACTAGAGCAAACATTGATCTTTTAATTTATTCTACAAGATCTTTCGGCTAACAGCTGTGGAATTCTTTTGTTCTCTCAGAAATGACTGTCTAAAAGTGGTTTGGTAAACATTTTCCCAACTATTTGAAGTCTAGATTTTGTGTTCAGTGAGACTTCTTTTTTACAAGGGAGCAGTTTGTTCAAGTTAATTTTCCCAACTGCGATTTCTTTTGTCAGGACTCTGCATGCTGGACTCTGCATGCTAGTTCTGTCATCTATGGGCCACCTACAGGCCAGCTTGGGACATAGCTGGCAGATAGTAATTAGATATTTCATAGTCGTCTACTTTGCTAGAAATATCTGTTTCATCTAGTCAGTGCTGTTAAGCACTAAGTCATGGAAAACTCAATTGCTCACTCTGGAGCTCTAAATGTTCTCCACCACCTTGGAAAGATGTTCTGCTTCCCCTTGTGAACTGGGACATGTAAGAATCTTGTGGGTTGCCGGGCTTGGTGGCTCAGCCTGTAATCCCGTGCCTTTGGGAGGCTGAGGTGAGTG
>NW_007249738.1:550592-570056 GCF_000164805.1 Carlito syrichta
AAAAAAAAAAAAGAATCTAGTGGGTTTGAAGATGGCTGAGTACAGCTGTAACTTAGGACTTAGGTGGCTAGCAGGGTCATCTGAACAGTTGTATGATGCTCTTCTCCTAAACTAGAACTCAAGTACTGTGTCCTGGAGTCAGCAAAATGGCACTGTATGCATGGTGTGTATGCTGGAGGCATCAATCTTACCTGGATTTTTAGAAAGGAAGTGTTACTTTTTAAAGTCTCTGATTACATAACATTACATGATCATATTCCCCTTTAAACAAAAATTACAGCTAAAAACAACTTTGGCCACCCTCCCACAAACATCTGGCTCTTCCCAGTGTTAATTATTCTTATTAGTTTGGTGTTTCTTTTTCCAGACACTTTTCTATGCTTGTTGTATGTATGTGTGTACTTATAGTAATATAGATAATATTGTCTTGGTTTGTTTTGCTTTTTAAGAAAACATAAGTAGTAGTACCTATAGCATTTTGTCACTTGCTTCTTCCATCTAGCAAGGAAACGTAAAGATTTAGCCATGTTAGCATGTAGTTTTGTTTCTTTCTTTTAAAAAATTGTTATAAAATATACATAGCATAAAATTTACCATCTTAACCATTTTTCAGCAAACAATTCAGTAGTGTTAAGTCCAGTCACATTGATGTGCTGCAGGTCTCCGGGATTCTCTTCATATTGCAAAACTGAAACTCCATACCCATTAAACAGTAACTTCCAGTTCCCCCTCGCAGCCTCTGTTAGCCTCCGTTCTACTGTCTGTCTATATGGACTTGACTACTCTAGGTACCCCCTATAAGTGGAATCATATCATATTTGTCCTTTTGTGACTGACTTATTTCACTCAGCTGAATAATGCCTTTAAGGTTTATCTGTGTTGTAGCATGTATCAGAATTTCCTTTTTAAGGATGAATTTATTCTCTCTTTTTAACTGCCAGGTAGCATTCTGTGTACAATGTTACATAGCCATTTTCCTATTGCTGTTTTCACTTTTTTGTTATTACAGATGATATTGCTGCACTACTTTTGTTAAAAAGTGAACATTGTCAGGTCCAACATTACATCAGTAATATTTCTCACTTTAAGCAGGCTGCTGCTGGGCTTGGTGGCTCATGCCTGTAATCCCAACACTTTGGGAGACAGAAGCGAGAGGTTTGCCTGAGCCCAACCTGAGCAACTTGGTGAGACCTTGTCTCTACAATAAATCAAAAAATTAGCCCGACATGGTGGCATGCACCTATAGTTCCAGCTACTTGAAATGCTGAAGTGAAGGGATCTCCTAAGCCCAGCAGGTTGGGGTTGCAGTAAGCCATGAGCATGCCACTGCACTCCAGCCTTTGGGCAACAGAGTGAGACTTCAACTCAAGAATTTAAAAAAAGGCTGCTAGATCCCTTGGCCGGGGGCTAGTGGGAAACTCTCTCTTGCTCCACTTCACAGACTCTTCTTGAAGGAAAAGTCTGAAAAGCACCAACCAGTTCCTAAGAGTAGATAAAGTACAATGTTTACAGAAATTGAAAAACCTCAATAATTTTACAGAATTTTGATGGTATTGATTTTATAGTCATTAGCTTTCAATGACAGACATTGGGAAAGTACAAAAAGGCTTTCCATAGACTAAAAAATTAAATAACATCTGAGAAATGTTGTGTTAATGGGTACTGAGGGTTTTGTTTTTTGTTTTTTTTTTGAGTTGGAGTCTCATTCTGTCGCCCAGACTGAAATGCAGTGGCTGCTCCCGGCCACCGCAGCCTCGAACTGCTGGGCTCCGGCGATCCTTCCGCCTCAGCCTTCCGAGTAGCCGGAATTACAGGCGCGCGCTACCACGCCCAGCTGATTTTTTGATTTATTGTAGAGATGAGGTCTCACCAAGATGCCCAGGTGGGTCTCGAACCCACGGGCTCAGGCAATCCACTCACCTCAGCCTCCCAAAGGCGCGGGATTACAGGCTAAGCCACCGAGCCTAGCTCTGAGGGATTTTTTGTTTTATTTGTTTGTTTGTTTATTTGAGTCAGAATCTCACTCTGTCACCCAGGCTTGAGTGCAGTGGCACTCTCACAGCCACCACAGCCTCAACCTGCTGGGCTCAGGTGATCCTTCCACTTCAGCCTTCCAAGTAGCTGGAACTATAGGCACACACTACCATGCCTGGCAAATTTTTTGATTTATTGTAAAGATGAGGTCTTGCCAAGTTGCCCAGGCTGGTCTTGAACCCCTGGGCTCAGGCAATCCTCTCTCCTCCATCCCCCAAAATGCTGGGATTATAGGTTTGAGCCACCACGCCTGGCCTTAGTGCATGTAGAGTTTTAGTTTTGCAAGATGAAAAGAGTTTTGGAGATTGGTTGCACAATAGTGTGAATGTATACTATTGTGCACTTAAAATGGTTAAGATGGTTGCTTTTGTGTTTTGTGTATTTTATATTTAAAAACATTTAAGACCGGCTCGGTGGCTCAGCCTGTAATCCTGCACCTTTGGGAGGCTGAGGTAAGTGGATTGCCTGAGCCCGCGGGTTCGAGACCCGCCTGGGCAGCGAGACCTCATCTCTACAATAAATCAAAAAATTAACCGGGTGTGGTAGCATGCACCTGTAGTTCCAGCTACTCAGAAGGCTGAGGCGGAAGGATCGCTGGAGCCCAGCAGGTCGAGACTGTGGTGGCCGGGAGCGGCCATTGCCCTCCAATCTGGGCGACAGAGTGAGACTCCAACTCAAAAAAAAAAAACAACAAAACACTTAAGTAGCACATTTTGAAAGCACTTTTGATTAAATGTACAATACTGATTTCATTGTTACACTTGAGTAATGTTGGACAGATCATAACCAGGGAATAGAATTTTCTTTTCTCCTTGGACATGTTTTCCCAGAGTATTTGTCTAGAAGATAGGCTGTTGTTCATCTGTAGGCTGTTGTTCATCTGTAACTGTCATACTGTACCTGTTTCACCCACTTCGTGTTCTTGCTTAGGTTGGCTGCAACCCCAATGAAGATGTGGCTATTTTTGCTGTTGACTCATTAAGGCAACTCTCCATGAAGTTTCTTGAGAAGGGTGAATTAGCCAACTTTCGTTTCCAGAAAGATTTTCTGAGACCCTTTGAGCATATTATGAAGAAAAACAGGTATGTGCTTTGCTCTGGAAGACCCTGGGTCAAATTCCCCTTTGGTACTCAGAGTTAATTTTTTCCTCCCTTGTTGCTGGAAGCTAATAGAATGCACAGACTGTGGTTCACATTGATTGTCTTTAAGTAAATCTCATAAACCTGTATGTGTAACCTTTCCTAGAAGGACACATGACACCCTGCAACTAATAGAAGTATGTCTTGCATCCCTATTGGGGCTGGTGCTGAGGGAGAGTAGAGAAAGAGCCACTGCTGAAGCATCTCAAACAAGGACAAGAATTATGTGACCAGCATTTCTGCCCCAAGGAAGTGGTAAAAGAGGTCAGGACTATCCCTCTGAAACAGTCATCCTGTTCATTCACTCAGTTGGCCTGTATTTGAGGTCTGCCATCTGCTAGGTACTATTCTAAGTGCAGAGAATACAGCAGTAAAGAAGACATTTGTAAAATCCCTGTTTTCATTGGGCCTTGAATTGATAGTAGTTGCAGCTGGGTGTGGTGGGCTTCCGGGAGATCATTACACATTTGAGATTTTTCATAATTAAAAAACAAATCCCTGTTTATATTCCAGGGGAATAGATAAATTTTTAGTAAGTCAGGAGTGATAAAGTGCTCTGAAGAACATTAAATCAAGGTAAGGGGAGAGGGATAGAAACAACGCTTTATACAGGACAGTCAGCTCACTTGGGTTTGGTAAGGTGACCTTAGGCAAGTCCTGAACAGAGTGAGGAGCAAGCCAGGAGTGACTGTGTGCTGCCTTGGCAGGAGTGTTGTGACTAGGCAAAGAGCAAGAGCAAAATCCCTGGGGCAGGCAGTGGTTGGCATTGGTGAGGAAGCCCGTGTGACTGGGGTGGAGTGAACAAGGCAGGTAGTCGTAGAAAGTGAAGTTCCTCCCAGCGGTAGCGGGGCTCCTAGGTCACAGTGGCTTGCTCCCTATGATAGATGGAAGGTGTTGGGAGGAATTTAAGCAGAGAAGTGAAATGGTCTGACATATTTTAAAGAATCACCCTGTGCTTATCCATGGAAAATGAGAAGCAATAAGATGAATTAGGAAGCTGTTGTAGTTGTCCAGGTCTAGATGAGGGTGGTGGGTTGGATTCTGTGCACATTATCTTTCTTTTTTTTGGTGTGCAGTTTTTATGGTTTTATTTAAACACAAATAAAACATGCAGTGAGCTGTCTATTCACTTTCTTGACTGTGCAGCCTGGCATTAGGATTGGTGCCTCTGATGGCCAGCTGGGCTGTTCTTTCTATAATGGTTTTCTAGTTCTTAGAGGAAACGTGAGCAATTTCAGCACAACAAGATTTTTTGCACATCAGCGGCATTTCCAGCTCTTTGACACTGTGGCCCAGGAACTTCCGGAAGCCACTGGGCAGCATGTGCTCTGTTTTCTTGTTGCTCCCACAACCCAATGCTGGGCATCAAGATCTGGCCCTTGAATTTTCTGTGCACCCTGTTGTCAATATCTCTGGGTTTCCACCAGTTACGATTAATCTTGACATATCAGTCTGACTGGTGCCAGAGAACTTCTTGTACTCTTTTTGATGATCTTGGACTTCACCAAGGGTCTGAGGGCAGCCTTGATGCCGGGTACAAGATGGCTGCTGCCTCAGTAGACAGTGCTGAAGGAGAGAGGGGCTCTGCGCACATTTTCAAAGGGAAGCCTGCAGCATGTACTGATGAATTGGCCGTGGAGCATAAGAGGGAGGAGATGTCAAGGATGACTTGCAAGCATAACCTTTATGCCTGCCCACTCCCCTAAAGAGTGTACTCCAGTTTGTCCTGGATCATTTTTTAAAGAAACAAAATGAAAGCTCACAAGCTGGAAGGTTTTAGGCCAGAGTGGGCTCTTGGGATAGTGAATAAAAGGCCAGTAGAAAAGCTTCCTTGACGTGTCTCCCTTTCTCCTAGAGTCTATATTCTCTGCCTGTTTTTAAAGAGAACCAAATTAAGCCCAGAGTCTGGCATCACCCCTGATTTTAGCAGATGCACAAAAATATTCTCTACCTTTGGGAACACTGTTGAGAGTGCTTGAGGCGACCGAGGCCTCATGCAGCCAAGCCCTGTGCTCAAATCTGGTAGCATAGAACTCCTGTTCTAATTCTAGGCTTTCCCTGCCCGTCCTGCTGTTGCCCACCCAGCATTTGAAAAGGGGCAGAGGGCCGGGCTCGGTGGCTCAGTCTGTAATCCCTCGCCTTTGGGAGGCTGAGGTGAGTGGATTGCCTGAGCCTGTGGGTTCGCGACCCTCCTGGGCAGCGAGACCTCATCTCTGCGATAAATCAAAAAATCGCCAGGCGTGGTAGCGCATGCCTGTAATTCCGGCTACTTGGAAGGCTGAGGTGGAAGGATCGCCGGAGCCCAGCAGGTCGAGGCTGCGGTGGCTGGGAGCGACCACTGCACTCCAGTCTAGGTGACAGAGTGAGACTCCAACTCAAAAAAAAAAAGGAAAGGGGCAGAGTTAGTTTAGAATCACACGTTCCCAGCCACTCTCAGACACTGTCATTGGACATTCAAAAGCATTTTGGCTATATGTGTCAAGAACCTTAATATTTTTGAGTCCAGGCCAGGCACAGTGGCTCACGCCTATAATCCCAGCACTTTGGGAGGCCAAGGTGAGAGGATTTCCTGAGCCCATGGGTTTGAGAACACCTGGCATCACCCCTGATTTCATCTCTGCCTTATCTCTACAATAAATTTAAAAACAATTAGCTGGGCATGGTGGCGCATACCTGTAGTTCCAGCTACTTGGAAGGTTGAGGCAGAAGGATCACCTGAGCCCAGTAGGTCGAGGCTGCAGTGGCGGTGAGCATGCCACTGCACTCCAACCTCACCAAGTTGCCCTGACTGGTCTCAAACCCCTGGGCTCAGGCAATCCTCTCACCTCTACCTCCCAAACTCATCTCTATAATAAAATTTAAAAATTAGCCTGGCTTGGTGACGTGTGCCTGTAATTCCGGCTACTTGGAAGGCTAAGGAAGAAGGATTGCCCAGTGCAGCAGGTAGAGTCTACAGTTACTATGCCGCTGCACTCCAGCCTGGGCAACAGAGTGAAACTCTGACTGAAAAAAAAACAAAAAACCAAGGTCACTGTATAATTTCAAAGCTAGTACTGTAGAAACAGTGAGCTTCTATAGCTTTCCTTCTTGCTATTTGTGAGATAATAGAGTTCCTCCATAATTGTACATCTTAATAGAATGTGAGACATATATACTCATATTGCAAGTATTCAGGTGATACTATGTTTAACTTTGTAGGTATTTCAGAAAATAGGCCGTTTTTTCCTTTTTTTTTTTTTTTTTTTTTTTTTTTGAGTTGGAGTCTCACTCTGTCGCCCAGACTGGAGTGCAGTGGCCGCTCCCGGCTACCGCAGCCTCGACCTGCTGGCCTCCGGCAATCCTTCCGCCTCAGCCTTCCATGTAGCTGGAACTACAGGCGCGTGCTACCATGCCCGGCTCATTTTTGACTTATTGTAGAGATGAGGTCTCGCCAAGTTGCCCAGGCGGGTCTCGAACCCGTGGGCTCAGGCAATCAACTCACCTCAGCCTCCCAAGGCGTGGGATTACAGGCTGAGCCACTGAGTCCTTCTCTTTTTTTTTTTTTTTTAGTTGGAGTCTCACTCTATCACCCAGACTGGAGGGTAGTGGCACACTCTTGACCACCGCAGCCTCGACCTGCTGGGCTCAGGTGATCCTTCTGTCTCAGCCTTCCAAGTAGCTGGAACTACAGGCATGCGCCACCATGCCTGGCTAACTTTAAAAATTTATTGTAGAGATGAGACCTCGCCAAGTCACCCAGGTTGGGTTTGAACCCACTGGCTCAGGCAACCATCTCACCTTGGCCTCCCAAAGTGCTGGGATTATAGGTGTGAGCCATCATGCCCACCCATTAGGCCATTTTTTCTATCTTCAGGTTTTGTTTTGTAATAATTTAAAACATTGTACCAGCCTAGACAACATACCAAGACCTTGCCTCTACAAAAAATCAAAAAATTAGCCAGACATGGTTGTACGCACCCATAGTTCCAGCTACTTGGGAGGCTGAGGCAAAAAGATCACCTGAACCCAGGAGGTAGAGTCTATGGTGAGCTTGGATCACACCACTGTACTCTAACCTGGGCAACAGAGTGAGATCCTGACTCAAAACCATTGCATCTTTAATTATGTATGTATTCTCCAATCCATGTATTTATGTTTGATCATAATGCATATATCCCTGCCCAAAAATCTAATAGGATATACACGACGAATTTAGTAATGATTAGCTCTGGGTGACAGAATTATATTAAGTTGAAATGTTTGAGGCCTGAAAAACTGACCAACAATGGTTGGAACCACAGTGTTGTGTGTTGTTTCTTTAAAAAGATGTCAGAGAGCTGGGCTTAGTGGCTCAGCCTGTAATCCCCTGCCTTGGGAGGCTGAGGTGAGTGGATTGCCTGAGCCCGCGGGTCCAAGACCCGCCTGGGCAACTTGGCAAGACCTCATCTCTACAATAAAATTAAAAAATTAGCTGGGCATGGTAGCACGTGCCTGTAGTTCCAGCTACTTGGAAGGCTGAGGCAGAAGCATCACCAGAGCCCAGCAGGTCGAGGCTGCGGTGGCTGGGAGCGTGCCACTGTGCTCCAGTCTGGGTGACAAAGTGAGGCTCCAACTCAAAAAAAAAAAGAAGTCAGAAGCATGCAACCCAGCTTTGGTTTTTATAGCCCAGCTTGTCATTAGGGACCTAGGCTCTTTCCTTCTATTCTGCTATCCAAAGGGTCAGCTTTTTTACCATCAGTATATTGTTTCGTAGTTGCAAGGTGGTAGCCCTAGCTCTAGGCATCTTGCTTGGTTTGGAATGGTAGTAAGAGGAAGGAGGCAGAGTCTAAATGAATTTGAATTACTGTGTGCCTTAAAAAATTGTTTAAGTGCTATTTTTAAGGAATGAGCTGTGTCCATTTCACTTCCAACTCTCCAAAGTACAAACGATATGGCAGTCCTATTTCTTCCTCAGGTCTCCAACCATCCGGGACATGGTGATCCGCTGCATTGCCCAAATGGTGAACTCTCAGGCAGCTAATATCCGCTCAGGCTGGAAGAACATCTTTGCCGTGTTCCACCAGGCAGCCTCTGATCATGATGGGAACATTGTGGAGCTAGCCTTCCAGACCACGGGCCACATCGTCAGTAAGTGTCTGTTTTTTCCTGACTACTGTCTCACCTACAGGTCTAGAAGGGTGACCACTTACTTGCTATCTATTTTCCTATCTAAAGGGACTTTCTTACTTTGGCTCTGCTGTGATACAATAATGTGCCAGGCAGTGATCCTTAAGCACTTAACATGTATTAATTCTAATTTTAATGATGTTTTGACTTTCTTCTTGCCTTTTCTGAATGGCCTCCCCTGTTATCAGTTGGCATGGGTCCAGCAGACAGATGTGAATGTTGTTCTAAGCCAGATGAAATTTTAAAGTCAGATCTGCAATCCCAAAGCCACTTTAATGACTATGAAGTGAATACGGTCCATCCTCATTGTTGGTGGAGTCCGTGTTTGTGTGCTCACTGAAATGTATATGTAACTCCAAGACCAACACTCACAGTGCTTTTGTTGTCATTTGCTGCCATGTGCATGCATAGAACAACAAAGAAATTGAGTCATCCAAGGTGCACATACACTGCTGAAGTGGATTAAGGTGTTGCTCTGGCCAGTCACCGTGACTCATGCCTGTAATCCCAGCACTGAGAGATGGAGGTGAGAGAATTGCCTGAGCCCAGGGGTTCGAGACCAGGCAACTTGGTGAGACCTCTTCTGGGCAACTTGGTGAGACCTCTTCTCTCTAATAAATCAAAAAATTAGCCAGGTGTAGTGGCACAAGGCTGTGACTCCAGCTACTTGGAAGGTTGAGGCAGAAGGATCACCTGAACCCATCTGCACCCAGGTCGAGGCTGCGGTGGTTGTAAGCATACCATTGCACCCCAGCCTGGGCGACAGAATGAGACTCTGACTCAAAAAAAAAAAAGTGTCACTCTGCCCGTTTGTTTCAGCTGTCATATGCCATAAACAAGCATGTTTTCCGTGGTCCTTTGAGTGCCATGTTTTTCACATTTTTGTGCTTTTGTTGGTGACTTCACTGTTTAAAATGCCTTCCAAGTGTAGTGCTGTGTGCTAGTTTGTCTAATTGTAGAAAGGCTGTGATGTGTCTAGGGAGAAAAAACGTGTCAGATGAGCTTCTTCAGGCACGAATTATACTATTGTTGGCCATGAGTCCAATGTTAATGAATCAACAATAGCTATTAAATAAAGTGTCTTGAAACAGAAACACACATACAAGGTATGTATTGATCAGTTGATAACAGTGTGATCAGGGATTTGCAGGAACCTAACTCCATATTACCCCTAGGAACAATGGTTCAGTATTTTTATTTATTTATTTATTTTTGAGTTGGAGTCTCACTCTGTCGCCCAGACTGGAGTGCATGGAGTGCAATGACCGCTTCCGGCCGCCGCAGCCTCGTACTGCTGGGCTCCGCGATCCTTCCACCTCAGCCTTCCAAGTAGCCGCAATTACAGGCATGCGCTACCACACCCAACTGACTTTTTGATTTATTGTAGAGATGAGGTCTCGCCAAGTTGCCCAGGCGGGTCTCGAACCTGTGGGCTCAGGCAATCCACTCACCTCGGCCTCCCAAAGGCGCGAATTACAGGCTGAGCCACCGAGCCCGGCTAGGAAATCAGTTTTAACCAAAACTATATTCAGTGCATTCATTCCTGAATAATTTAATAAGAATGACTGTCTTTCAGAGACATTGTCATGCTTTTCTTAGATTTTCTTTCTTTTCTTTTTTTTTGGAGTTAGAGTCTCACTCTCATGCCCAGGCTAGAGTGCAGTGGCACGCTTACAGCCACCACAGCCTTGACCTGCTTGGCTCAGGCGTCCCTTCCACCTCAGCCTCCCAAGTAGCTGGAACCACAGAGGTGTGCCAACATGCCTGGCTCATTTTTTGATTTATTGTAGAGACGAGGTCTCGCCAAGTTGCCCAAGCTGTTCTTGAACCCCTGGGCTCAGGCAGTTCTCTTGCTTCGGCCTCCCAAAGTGCTAGGGTTACAGGCATGTGCCTGACTTTTTCTTCAATTTTCACAAGAGTAATTATCTCTCATCTCTGTGTGTATGTATGTGTGTGTTTTCATCCCTGTTTCTAATTGTGGTCTGATAAAAATGTGCCTTGTTCCTCCACAGCATCTATTTTCCAGCACCATTTTCCTGCAGCCATCGACTCCTTTCAGGATGCTGTGAAGTGCTTGTCGGAGTTTGCCTGCAATGCTGCTTTCCCTGACACAAGCATGGAAGCCATCCGGCTCATCCGCTTCTGTGGGAAATATGTCTCAGAGAGGCCCCGGGTTCGTTTTCCTTCTCCTTGCTCAGATTGATAATGAGGGGGGAAAATGGTCATGGGGCAAAAACCCTTGCTCTTAATGAAGACCTTTCCAGCTACTCTTTTAAAAATGTGTGTTTGCCCTAAACTAAGTGTTTATTTTCAATGTGTCCATTGCAGAGGTTATATTTTTTTCATTATTGTGTGTGTGTGTGTGTGTGTGTGTGTGTGTGTGTGTGTGTGAGTGAGTGTGTGTACATGCATACATAGATACATAATTATAGTTTTATTCATACTGAACCTACAGTATTCCATAAATAATTGTTTTTGTAGATGATAATAGTATTTTAGCTTTTTGTCAAATCAAGAAGCCAAAACCCACAAAACTCTGTAAGTTTATGCTGGGAAACTGTTGTGTGCCCTTTGGGCCAAGTAATGTCTCTGTGTCTTTTGTCCCCACTATACTCTTGCTGAATGGAGATTTTTAGGAAATGACATTATACCATTGTGATGTGCCTGAGAAACCACATTTAATAATCACCTTTTGACTGGGCACAGTAGCTTGCGCCTATAATCCCAGCAGTTTGGGAAACTGAGGCAGAGGAATCACCTGAACCCAGAAGGTCTGGGTTGCAGTGAGCTGTGATTGTGCCGCTGCACTCCAGCCTGGGCATCAGAGCAAGATCCTGACTCAAAAATAAATAGATGGCCGGGCTCGGTGGCTCAGCCTGTAATCCCATGCCTTTGGGAGGCTGAGGTAAGGGGATTGCCTGAGCCCGCGGGTTCAAGACCCGCCTGGGCAGGCAAGACCTCATTTCCACAATAAATCAAAAAATCAGCTGGGTGTGGTAGCACATGCCTGTAATTCTGGCTACTTAGAAGGCTGAGGCGGAAGGATTGCCGGAGCCCAGCAGGTCGAGGCTGCAGTGGCCGGGAGCGGCCACTGCACTCCAGTCTGGACGACAGAGTAAGACTCCAACTCAAAATAAATAAATAAATTAATTAATTAGTTAATAGGTGAGTAGATAAAATCACCCATTGTTTTTCCTGAAAAACAAATTTTTTGGTTTGTCTCATCTTTCTAAAGAGTTCTACTTAGTTTAAATGAAGACCTAAAACACTGAAATTGGGTGAATATTCTTCTTTTTTTTTATAGTTGGTTGCTCACTGTCGTCCAGGCTGGAGCGCAGTGGCATGCTCACAGCCATTACAGCCTGGACCTGCTGGGCTCAGGTGATCTTTCTGCCTCAGCCATCCAAGTAGTTGTAACTACAGGTGTGCACTACCATGCCTAGCTAATTTTTTGGTTTATTGTAGAGATGAGGTCTCGCCAAGTTACCCAGGCTGGTCTTGAACCCCTGGGTTTAGGCAGTTCTCTTACCTTGGCGTCACAAAGTGCTGGGATTATGGACATGAGCCACAGGGCCTGACCTGGGTGAATATTCTTTACAGAAGAGCTATAAACCTCTAACATGATTTATCTGCTCCCTGCAGCAGCTCTCTGAGATGTGACAATAATGAGTCATTCAGCATTAATTGAGCACTTCCTACTTGTCAGGCACCATTCTATATATTTTCTGTGTGTTGATTCCTTTAACCCCCAGACCTGTGAGATAGTTAATGATATCCCATTGTATCAGAAGTTAACTGAAGCATGGAAAAATTGCCTAATGTTAGATAACCATAGTTTATAAAGAAATTTCAAGACCACTTTAGGAGTGATTACACAGCAGAGAAATCAAAATCCCAGAAATAGGACAGAGAGAAGGACTTCACATCCAGACTGTGAAAGACTGCCAGCTCCCATCTGAATAACCTTGGGCAGCTTACTCAAGCTTAAATAGCATCAGTTAACTCATCTGTATAACAGGACCATTATTTCTGGCTGCCACTTGGGACTATTGTGAGAATTGTTAATTCATGTAAAGCACTTTAACAGTTCCTGGTCTTGAGCAATAACTCAAGTATATAGTAGCACCAGCTGCTGCTGCTGTTATTTTAAATAGTATGTATTGCAGTAACATTCCAGAAAGACCTAAGATGATGAATCATCCTGAATATTTTTCTAGTACCATTTGATCTTCTTTTTTTTTTGAGTCGGAATCTCACTCTGTCGCCTAGGCTGGAGTTCAGTGGCATGCTCACAGCCACTATAGCCTCAGGCTGCTGGGCTCAGGCACTCCTTCCACCTCAGCCTTCCAAGTAGCTGGAACTACAGGTGCATGCCACCACACCCGACCGATTTTTTGATTTGTTGTAGAGATGGGTCTCGCCAAGTTGCCCAGTCTGGTCTCAAATCCCTGGAGTCAGGCAATCCTCTCGCCTCCACCTGCCAAAGTGCTGGGATTACAGGCATGAGCCACTGTGCCTGGCTTCTTCATGTTCTTAATGCAACGGCTTCCAGCCCTAGGACTCTTGTGATCTGCCCCACTCAATATGTTCTAAAACACAAAGAGGTCCATAGGTTTATACCAGGAAACTTGTACCTTTTGGGACAGGTAATTTCTCTGTCCTCTGTCCTAACTGTTCCCTGGCTGAATGGAGATTTTTTTAGGTGAGCAGAATGAATGAGATCTTAATCTTTATATAGTTCCCTTTTAGTTTCTTCCTGTTACATGCTTAGTTCACATCTGAGATGTGATTTTCGTCTTAGGTGCTACAAGAATACACAAGTGATGATATGAATGTGGCTCCTGGAGACAGAGTCTGGGTCCGAGGCTGGTTCCCCATCCTATTTGAACTCTCCTGCATCATTAATAGATGCAAGTTAGATGTACGAACAAGGTAACTGTGTCCCCCGGGTCATAGCCCTGCCATCACTGAAATGAGCCTCAGTTACTTGCTCACCTGAGCCCATTCTCCCACCCTCTCTCTGTCGTTCTCTTCCCCACCCATTCTCTCTTCTGCACCTGGCTTTGTTTCCTCCAGAGGTCTTACAGTCATGTTTGAGATCATGAAGAGCTATGGCCACACTTTTGAAAAGCACTGGTGGCAGGACCTGTTCAGAATCGTGTTCCGGATTTTTGACAATATGAAACTCCCTGAGCAACAGTCAGAGGTGAGTGGTGACTGCAGCATTGCCCTGGATATGATGGGGAGGAAAGCCTGTCTGGCCTAGATCTGCCTTTGGGGGTTACATCACCATCCACCTGGAGTTCTTAAGTACTGAGCTACTGAAGGTTTGTTTTAAAAATGGAATTCCAGGCCGGGCTCTGTGGCTCAGGCTGGACTTGGTGGCTCAGCCTGTAAACCCAGCACTTTGCGAGGCCGAGGTGAGTAGATTGCCTGAGCTTGCGGGTTCGAGACCCACCTGGGCAACTTGGCAAGCCCTCATCTCTACAATGCATCAAAAATTAGCTGGGTGTGGTAGTGTGCGCCTGTAGTTCGGCTACTTGGAAGACTGAGGTGGAAGGATCACCAGAGCCCAGCAGGTCAAGGCTGTAGTGGCCAGGAGCACCTGGGTGACAGAGTGAGACTCTAACTTTAAAAAAAAAAAAAAAAAAAAGGAAACGCTAGATTGGGCGCTGTGGCTCATGCCTATAATCCCAGCACTTTGGGAGGCCAAGATAAGAGGATTGCCTGAGCCTACAAGTTCGAAATCAGTCTGGGCAACTTGGTAAGACCATATCTACAATAAATCAAACAATTAGCTGGGCATGGTCGCTCGTGCCTATAGTTCCAGCTACTTGGAAGGCTGAGGCAGAAGGATCATCTGAGCGCAGCAGGTCGAGGTTGCGGTGGCCGTGAGTATGCCACTGCCTTCCAGCCTGGCTGACAGAGTGCCACTCCAATTCAAAAAAAAAAAAATGGCCATTGCCTTACTAGACTGGTGTGGCCATGTGCTTTTTTAGCAATAGCTGTCGCTGTGTTTCCTGGCTTTGATTCAGGTCCCTACCTTAAGGGGATGAATCCCTTTCTCTCTCTCTCTCTCTCTTTTTCTCTAATTTACTTTTTATTTATTTATTTATTTTTTGTTTTTGTTTTTTTGTTTTTGTTTTTTTGTTTTTTGTTTTGAGTTGGAGTCTCACTCTGTTGCCCAGACTGGAGTGCAGTGGCTGCTCCCGGCCAACGCAGCCTCGACCTGCTGGGCTCCGGTGATCCTTCCGCCTCATCCTTCCAAGTACCGGAACTACAGGTGCACGCTACCATGCCTGGCTAATTTTTTTTATTTTATTGTAGAGATGAGCTCTCGTCAAGTTGCCCAGGCGGGTCTCAAACCCGCGGGCTCAGGCAATCCGCTCACCTCAGCCTCCCAAAGGCACGGGATTACAGGCTGAGCCACTGAGCCCGGTTTAATTTTTTGATTTATTGTAGAGATGAGGTCTCACCAAGTTGTCCAATCAGGTCTCGAACCCGCAGGCTCAGGCAATCCACTCACCTCAGCCTCCCAAAGGCATGGGATTACAGGCTGAGCCTCCGTGCCCAGACAGTATTTGTTCTTTTGTTGCCCAGGCTGGTCTCAAACACCTGGGCTCAGGCAATCTTCTCTCCTCAGCCTCCCAAAGTGCTGGTATTATAGGCTAAGCCACAGTGCCCGGCCGAGGAATACTTTTATGTATAATTAATTAAATACCAGCTGGGCATGGTGGCTCACACCTGTAATCTCAGCACTTTGGGAGGTGGAGTCAAGAGGATTGGCTGAGACCAGGGGTTCAAGACTAGCCTGGGCAACTTGGCAAGACCTCATCTCTACAATCCGTCAAAACATTAGCCCGGTGTGGTGGAAGGCTGAGGCAGAAGGATCACCTGAGCCCAGCAGGTTGAGGCTGTGGTGATCGTGGGAGTGCCACTACACTCCAGCCTGGGAGACAATGTGAGACTCCTACTCAAAAACAAAAAACAAGCCAGGCTCGGTGGCTCAGCCTGTAATCCCAGTGCTTTGGAAGGCCGAGGTGAGCGGATTGCCTGAGCCCAAGGGTTCGAGACCCGCCTGGGCAACTTGGTGAGAGCTCGTCTCTACAATAAATAAAAGAAAATTAGCCGGGTGTGGTAGCACGTGCCTATAGTTCCAGCTACTTGGAAGGCTGAGGTGGAAGGATCGCCGGAGCACAGCAGATAAAGGCTGCGGTGGCTGGGAGCGGCCACTGCACTCCAGCCTGGGTACGAAGTGAGACTTCAACTCAAAAAAAAAAAAGTTGTTTGGTTTTTTTTTGGTTTTGAGTTGGAATCTCACTCTGTCGCCCAGGCTGGAGTACAGTGGCACACTCACAGCCACCCCAGTGTCAACTTGCTGGACTCCGGTGATCCTTCGATCTCAGCCTTTCAAGTAGCCAAAACTACAGGCGTGCACTGCTACACCTAGAAAAAAATTTTTTTTTTTGTAGAAATGAAGTCTTACCAAGTTGCCAGGGCTGGCCTTGAACCTGCATGCTTAGACAATCCACTTACCTCGGCCTCCCAAAGCGCTGGGATTACAGACTGAGCCACTGAGCCCAGCCCAGAAAGAGTTTTCTAGTCTTTTCTTTTTTTGAGTCAGAATCTCACTCTGGCACCCAGACTGGAGTGTAGTGGCACAATCACAGCTCACTGCAGCTTTGACTTTCTAGGCTCAGATTATCCTTCCACCTCAGCCTCCTCAGTATCTGGGACTACAGGCCTGTGCTACGATGCCTGGCTGATTTTTTTATTTTTTTGTAGAGATGAAGTCTTGCTATGTTGCCTAGGCTGGTCTTGAACTCCTTGGCTCAAACAATCCTCTGACCTCAGCCTCCCAAAGTACTGGGATTACAGTTGTGAGCCACCGTGCCTGCTGCTAAGCTTTTTGCATTTAAAAATAACATTTTCCTCATTATAAAACAAATATATATTCATTTCAGAAAAATTAGAAAACAAACAAAAACAAAAAAAAATGTAAATGCCCCCACAGTTACAGCTCTTCCCAGGCAACCACTCTTAAGCCTCTCAGGTGTTACAGGTATGTGTTTGTGATCCACTTCTTGTTCTTTTTATAAAAATAGAATTCCACCACAAATGTAAACAGCCTTTTAAGATTTAATACATGAGTGTTTTCTACAACTGTAACTTTTCTTCTACCATTTTCTTTTTTTTTTTGAGTTGGAGTCTCACTCCGTCGCCCAGGCTGGAGTGCAGTGGCACAATCACGGCCACCCCAGCGTCGAACCGCTGGGCTCAGGTGATCCTTCTGCCTCAACCTTCCAAGTAACCGGAACTACAGGCACGCACTACCATACCTAGCTAATTTTTTTTTATTATTGTAGTGATGAGGTCTTGCCAAGTTGCCCAGACCATTCTTGAACTCGTGGGCTCAGGCAATCCTCTCACCTCAGTCTCCCAGAGTGCTGGGGTTACAGGCTTGAGCCACTGCGCCTGGCCTCCATTTTCTTAATGACTGTAAAACATTCCTAGTTGTGAATGTTCCGTAATTCACGGACATTTAGGATGTTTCCAGTTTTTTCTGAACAGCACTGAATGATTTTTTGGTGGCTACATTTATACTTAAGTTCTTTCCTTTTTTTAAATTTTAGGACAAGTGACCCTACTGCCAGATTTGGGGCTTGTTCATTATTAAGACTTCTGATATATACTACTAAGCTGACCTCTAAATTGTAGTCGTTTATACTTCTGTTAGGCATAGCATGAGAGTTCCTTGGCCTCCCAAAGTGCTGGGATCACAGGCAGGAGGAGCGGCCGGCTGAGTTTTTAAATATATAAATAATGCAGCATATCCTTACATGACTTGCAGATGTTTTGCCCCACCTTGTTATTTTTATTTTGGAAAATTTTAACTTTTAAGTAACCAACTCTATCCGTTTTTGTTTTTTTTGTTTTTTGTGTTTTCCTTTCTGGCTTCCACTTTTGAAATCATGCTTGGCAACCCTGTCCCCTTTTGTTATTTTAAAAATATTCCTCTGGTAATTCCATGGTACCATTTTTAATATTAAAATATTTGGTATAAGATGTAGATATTTGGCATAATTTTTTCCAGATCATTAAAATGTTAAAAATCTCATTTTATCTTTGTTTTTACTTTTTATATCACTTAGTCTAATATCAATTCTGATAAAGTATCATTTTGCAGAACTGTTTAGTACTCTAGCATATAGATATACTTAATTTAATGCCCACATTGCTGGACGTTAGGTTGTATCTGTGTTTTTGCCATTGCAACAAACATCTTTATTCATAAATCTTTGCCCACAAATCTTTTGATTATTTCTTTAGAGTCAATTCTTAGAAGTAGTGTTACTGAATTAGTGGGTGTGAGCATTTTTTAGACTGTTGATACATATCTCCAGATTGCTTTTCAGAACAGTTTTGCTAGTGGTGTACGATAATGCCCATCTCACTGTAGGAAGAATGGACTTTAAGTATTATCTTTTTATTGTTTTTCCAGAAATCTGAGTGGATGACAACAACCTGCAATCATGCACTCTATGCTATTTGTGATGTGTTTACCCAGTTTTATGAAGCTTTGAATGAGGTTCTTCTTTCTGATGTATTTGCACAATTGCAGTGGTGTGTAAAACAAGGTATCCTTTAAGTCTCTAGGCATCATTTTTTTTTACATCGTCCTTAATGACAGGTTAAAATTTTTAATATATAAAAGCATGGATGTAATGCCAAAGAGTGCAATATATAATTTAGTGGGTGAAAAAAATTTTTTTAATTTTAATTAGAACATAAAAACAATTCCAATTCAGTTTATAAAGCATTTCTTTAAAATGGAATGTAGTTCTTCTTGTATTTTATAGGATGTACCTTTGTGTATTATACTAGTCTTTCTAATTTTGTATATGTTTGAAATTTTTTATAGTAAAGGGTTTTTTTAAGTACTGTTAGAGTCAAAATCAGACCGGTCACGGCAGCTCACACCTGTAATCCCAGCACTTTGCAAGACTGAGGTTGGAAGATTGCCTGAGCCCAGGAATTTGAGACCAGGCCAGGCAACATAGCGAGACCCCATCTCTTAAAAAAAAAAAAAAAATTAGCTGGGTGTGGTGGTGTGCATCTGTAGGCCCAGCTACTCAGGAGACTGAGGCGGAAGGATAGGCTGAGCCCTGGATCAAGGCTATAATAAGCTGTGACTGTGCCACTGCTCTCCAACCCTGGGTGAGAGTGAGACTCTGACTCAAAAAGGAAAAAAAAAAAATTAACAACTTCATCAATGGACATTTTGTTGTTTGAATAATTAATGTGTTTATTTTAGAGTGTATCAGGAAAAATACCCAACCAGCACTTGAGACCTGGATTCCATAGATAATTTTGGCTTAGGACAAAGCTAAATTTAGTTACGTGTTTCAAAAAGTGACTCAGTTTTAAAATAAATAACAAAACAGTTGATACTGTTTAAATGGCAAAAATTGGAAAATTTGTAATTAGTGTATGAGTGACCCAATTTTTAGAAACTTGTCTGATATTTTCCATCTTGTTACCATTTCTCATGCATGAGCCAGTTAATTAAAGTAGGAAATGTTGACCTTCTTTTATCACTAGCAATAAAACTTTACTTTTACCTCTTCATAGCCTACTTAAACTGAAATATTTGAGACCTGGTTGGCATCAAAACACCAGTAGAGGTTTAATGACAGATATTGCTTTATTTTGCAGATAATGAACAGTTGGCTCGATCAGGTACAAATTGCTTAGAAAACTTAGTAATATCCAATGGAGAGAAATTCAGTTCTGATGTCTGGGATGAAACATGCAACTGTATGTTGGATATTTTCAAAACAACCATCCCACATGTGTAAGTACTAATGCAGTTGTTCCTGTTTGTTTTTCTGTTCAGTGGGCGTCTTAAAGCTCCTGGTTGTCCTTCACATTGATAATTTTCCTTTTCTTCCATTCCTTTAAGTTTGCTGACATGGAGACCTGTAGGATTGGAGGAGGACGCATCAGAAAAACATTTGGTAGGATATTTCTGTTGCTGTCTTTTGTTTCTTATATCTTAATAAAGATTGATGAGCCTATGCTATTTGTACCTTTTTTTTGAGTTGGAGTCTCACTCTGTCAACCAGACTGGAGTGCAGTGGCTGCT